>NC_143409.1:15569015-15720530 GCF_052110815.1 Crocodylus siamensis | reverse complement strand
ATTCTTTCTTGATAGAGCCCCAAATTAGGTGCTCCCTGACTTTAGTTGGCACTGATATCAGGTTTACCAGACTATAGTTCATTGGGCCATCCCTCTTACCATTTTAAATAACAGACTCAGTCAAGGTTGGTACTAATTAGGAACATCAGTGGCATTCTCTGGAAAGGATGACTAAATGAACCCTGGAGTTTGAACTAGCTAGTCTCCCAGACAACTGTTGAGATGCATTAATCAGGACAGTGTCCTACCATTGCTCAAACTGTACTCATTGGCTCCAGGGGCGAACCCAGAGGGTGGTGGTGGACGGGGTCGAAGTCGACCTAGGAGGGTGTGGGCAGCGGAGTCCCCCAGGGCTTGGTCCTTGGGCTGGTGCTGTTCAACATCTCCATTAGTGACCTGGATGAGGGTGTGGAGAGCACCCTGTTCAAGTTTGCCGATGACACCAAGCTGTGGGGTAAAGTGAATACACCGGCAGGCAGGGACCGCATCCAGGCAGACCTGGATAGGTTGGAGAAGTGGGTGGATCTGAACAGGATGCGGTTCAACAAGGACAAGTGCAGGCTGCTGCACCTGGGGAGAGGGAACCAGCATTATGGTTATAGGTTAGGGGCTGACCCTCTCAGCAGCACAGAGGCAGAGAGGGATCTTGGAGTCAGGATTGACTCCAGGATGAATATGAGTCGCCAATGCGATGAAGCAATAGGCAGAGCCAACTGCACCCTGTCCTGCATTAACAGGGGCATCACTAACAGGTCCAGAGAGGTCTTGTTCCCCCTCTATGCGGTGCTGGTCAGGCTGCAGCTGGAGTACTGTGTCCAGTTCTGGGCGCCGCACTTCAAGAAGGACGTGGAGAACCTGGAGAGGGTCCACAGGAGACCACTCGTATGGTTGAGGGCCTCTGTGGCCAGCCCTATGAGGAGAGGCTGAGGGACCTGAATCTCTTCAGTTTCTGTAAGAGGAGACTGAGGGGGAATCTTGTGGCTGCCTACAACCTTATCAGGGGCCATCAGCAGGGACTCAGGAAAAGTCTGTTCACCAGGGCCCCCTTTGGAGTCACCAGGAACAGTGGCCACAAGCTGAGGGAGGATGGGTTTAGGTTACATATTAGGAAGAACTGCTTCACTGTGAGGGTAGCCAGAGCCTGGAACAGGCTTCCCAGAGAGGTGGTGCTCTCACCTTCCCTGGAGATCTTCAAGAGGAGACTGGATAGGCACCTGGCTGGGGTCTTGTGACCCCTGCCACCCCCAGTGCTCCTTCCTGCCCATGGCAGGGTCCCTCCCGACTCATTGATTCTATGATTGCATGGCTAGCAGTAAGATGCTACCTGGGGAGGAGTGTTTGCGGGGGGGGGGGGGGGGGGGTTGGCAAAAACTTCTCTTCCCCTTGTGCTTGGATTAAACTCCAGATCCCCAGGGTGCAGGAACAGGCTGACAATAGAGATGAAATATTTCATTTGTTTTCTCACTGAAAAAAATGCTTATAGTCACAACCACATGCTAAAAAGGAGGCAATATACCATCTGGCAAACAAATTAATATTAAGTGAATTTGTTAAATATTTCTTTCCCTTCTTCATAAAAACGTGACTTGGTGTCATATATTGGCTGCACAGCCACTGTTCCACCTTGTATGATCTTGAAGAAGGAAAAAAGGCCTTAGTTATGAAGTCCAGGTGTCTCTATATAAATAAATGGTAATCCCGAGGAAAGGAGGATTAGTCTGAAAACATCTTTGGTTTGCTGCACACCAGATTTACTCCAAAGGCTCAAGCGTATACAAAAAACTAGATGCCTGCTGCTGCTCTCAGGACCTGATGCTACAGAAGTAATTACATTATGGGGTAATAGATTGTTAATACATTTGATTTTTTTTTTTTGCATTTAAGATATTTAATTTGCTTTGCATATTATAGCATGTTACCAAGAGAAGTGTTACATTGCCACAGGTATATCTAGGGAACAAGTTCCACTCTCAGATATACCCAAGCAACTCAAAGTCAATGGGATAGCACAAAGCAGCACCAGATGGAGACAGAAAATAAATTAACAGAAGATCCAGTGGGGGAAAAAATGGAAGGCCCATTGTACTTAACATGCCCCAAAAGAGATGCACCATATATCATTGGTTTAAGCAGTATGGTTTAAAACAGAACCATATGAAAGGCATATGTACTAGTATCTTACTCCACATCAAATGTATTAAAAGCCAATGCATCTCCCTGGGAGTCTGCTGCAGTTATGAGACTTTGTCAACACAGAGAATAATTTGGATCAGGGTCGCCAACTCTCCGTAAATTTACAGGCAGTCCATAATAAAAAAAATACAGCCAAAAAAAGGAAGTGGGGGGGAAGAGGAAGAGTTGACTGCAAAAAGCTAAGAAACAACGAGCGTGATGGACAGATGGAATAGAGCAACACCACTATGCTCCCGCTGGTATCTGAGTGGTAGTGCTATACTTGGAGGAAGCTTGTCAGGGCTTTGCAGCTCACTTGTGGCCCACTGCCCAGTAGGGGTGTGCCAAGTGGGCAGTATTTGATTCAAATTTGGATTTGGCCCGATTCAGGGGACAGCCATTTGATTTGCTGATTTGGATCATGTCCTCATTCAGTTTGGCCAGATCTGAATCTGAAGATTTGATTCTGATTCAGAGAATCAGTGATTCAGCCATAGACACAGCTTTATGTTTTTTCTACATACCTCGAAAAAGGTACCAGGTGTGGTTCATGAATGCTGAAATGGTGGGGCAGATGGAGTGTCCCATGGGAGTGCAGGGGTCCCCCCGGGCACTCGGCGGTGGACCCCACTTTGGGTTCTGCTGCCAAGCTGGAGACTCCCCCACACCCCTCCAGCTCAGCGATCGGCCACAGGGGGAGCCCAGATGCCCTCTCAGGCCCAGGGGGCACCAGTCACCGAGCTGGGGGGCACGGGGGTTCCCTGCAGGTCCACCACCAAGCATGCGGGGGACCCCCCCTGCACTCCCGTGGGACACTCCATCTGCCCTACCATCTGAGCATTCACAAGCCATGCCTGGTACCTCGAGGTACATAGAAAAAAAAACATACAAAGCTGTGTCTGTGGCTGAATCATTAAATCTCTCTGAATCAAATCAGAAACTTCCAATTCGATTCGGAGATTAATGGCTCTCCCGATTCGACTTGGACATAGAGATTTGGCCGCTGAATTGGGCCAAATCTCCTCCGAATCAAATCAGTGACCAAAGCTTCACACAGCCCTACTGCCCAGCCATGTGCTACTTCTGTCTCTCTCTGGCTATCCCCCGCTTCTAATAGATACAAGGAGGAATGCAGTGTAGCCATGAGAGAGCTGCAGGGAGCTGGAGGGCAGAAAGGCAGTTGAGTGAGTATCCATGCCAGGGCAGGAGTAGTAGTGGTTGGGGAAGGGGTGGCAATGCTAGGAAGTGGGCCAGGGCAGATAGCATGGTATAGGGTGCAGTCAGAGTTATCAGCAGGAGATACCCTTGGTGGGGGCAGCATAATATTGCTGCAGCAGTCAAACAAGGTTGCCAAATCAAGACCTTTTCTTTTAACTGATCATCTGCAAATTTATTTTTTTTGAATCTACGATTGGTGTTAAACCCCTAAATTTGAATCCAAACCTTGTTACTGCCATCCAGGGCCTGCCAGAAGGGTTAGATTTGCATTATGTAAAACGTGGTAGTAAAAAGTTTGCAGATTGTTATTAAAAACAACTCTGGAGTTGGGAACTCTGACACAGCATATCAAAACTGGATCAGCTGGAGAACGGGAGTAATGGAAGCAGAATACTACCCAAGAGTATAAAATGCAAGGTCATGTATTTGGGGACCAGTCATATTAAGTCTTATTGCAAGCTGGCAGTTTGTTATTTGGACTGAGGAGGAAAACAATGTGGGTATATTAGTCGATCACAGGATAACTAAGAGCTGCAATCACAGGACACATCAATAATGGTATTTCCAGTAGAGATATGAAGTATTTGTTGTATAAAGCAGTGGTAGGACCTCACCTCAGATGACGTCTGGTCACCTACACTCAGAAGACATTAACTTGTTCTAGATGAGGTGCAGAGTAGAGCTACCAGGAAAACCAGGGGAATGGAGGGTCTAGCACATGGAGAGATTGGACAAGCTTGGTTTGTTTAATTAGCAAAGCAAATGCTGAGGGGATAAGATTGCTGTCTATAATTACAAGGGGAAAACACAGCCAGGAGAAAGAAGAGCATATGAGGTAAAGGAAAATGCTAACACAAGAACAAATGGGTACAAACGTGCCATGAATACAAATCAGGCTGGGTAATAGAAGGAGGTTTCTGAACAACAGAGCAAAGAGGTTCTGGATCTGCCTTCTGGCTGATATGGTGGAGGCAAAAAACAGAACTACTTTTAAAAGTTAGCTTCAGAAGACTATGAAAGGGATTATATGATACCGCAGCTGCAATAGCAGGTGACTGGAAGCAGCAATTCAGGAGATCCTTTAATGACCTATGTTTCTACAACACAGCCCTTGTTCAACTCCTTTGTGGCAACCAAATGTTACAGTTTTGATATAGTGCTTAAAGCCATATACATGTGAGGTCTTTATTGCTGGGCTTCCAATTAATTATCTGCTAATTGTTGCAACTTTTTGGACTGAGCCAAGCTGTCCATTCAGCAGAACTGCACACATCTTGCAGGATATTGGATTTAGCACATGACAACTGAATTCACTTGCATTTGAAATTGCCAAAGGAAATTTCTGAAAACTGAAACCTCCTTGAAGGGCAATACTGGCACACTTTGCTAAAGACATTCGCTCAAGACTCTATTGTTTACTTGGTGAAGATAAAATGATTTTGAAACATTTTGACCTTTGCAGCATGCGCATTTCCACTATGTGCAAGATGAGGGGTTTTATCCTACTGTTTCTGATTTAAAGTATAGGTTGTTGACATGTGATATGAATCATCTTTGTTTTGTTGAAGACTGATGAATTCCAGAAGGATGTATCACTTTCATTTCTGAATGCATATAGTACGTATGAGAGTGAGAAAAATATTGTAAGATTAAAATTATATAACCTTTGAAAATGCACATCAATGCAGAATCAAGAAGAAATGGATAGCTGCATGTGAAGATTTGCCCAAGCAACATATAGTTTTAGTGTAATGGGACCTTTGATGCTTTTAATCCATGCAGTAAACCTGAATTATGTTTGCGGTACACTAAACTTTAACCACAAAAGGACAAAACAACTCTTCTTTCGATTCATGCCAGCAGAAGTTGTCAGATTAAAAACAACCTCTTCATCTCCTACAAGAGCTAAGGTCAGCCAAACCAGTCATTTACAGTGATTGAGTGATCCTCAGCTAGCTTCCCTTTGTTCACAGAACTTTCCCCTATGTAAATATTCCCAGCTGTAATATTGAATTACAGTACGCAAATGGGGTTTTTTTTATAATCCAAAGCAGCATGCATAGACTTGATTCCCAAAAACTTCACTACAAAACAGAGATACTCAGAAGTAGTGATTGTAATGTTTTCTACATTAAGCAAGGGCTCACTTGCCCACATTGATGCTAAAGCTTTCAAACATGAAATCCAAAGTTAAACATCTAATCTATATACACATAAAGAGTTTAGTCTGTGTGTCTGTAATGCTCTTAGAGGGGTGTGGCATGACCCCAGCCAGTGCTGCATCAAGAATGATGGGCAGGGTGGGGCTCCAGCAGAGTGGGGCGAGGAAGGGAGGTGGGTGGTGCAGGGCCAGATGCAGAGCAGCAGTGGTGGCGATGCAGCGCATGGCTGGAGGCAGAGCAGTGGCAGCACGGGGCGGGCATGGGGTGGGAGGGTGTGGGGGCCCAGGGCCAGACATGGGATGGGGGGCAGGCTGTGGTCGGTGGCAGCAGTGGCTGCCATGTACAAGTGCCGCTCCCCACCCCACCCCTCCCACCCGGAGGCAGCAGTGGTGCTGGGTGTTGGGTGGCAGTGCTCCGTTTCCCCACCCCGCCCCAATCATTCTGGACGAGCAATTCGCTAGTCTAAACATAAAAGCTTTTGTGAGTTTTTTTTTTAAAGATGTGGAATGCCTGCTGCTTGCACTGGCTTCAATGATCATCTCTGAAAAACCAGGTCATTTTTATTTAGGCTCCAAAAACTTTCAAAATTTGAGCCTCAACTTTTATACTCATTTGTAATGTGTCATTTTGCACATGCAATGCCTCTTCAGTTAATATTTACAATTGTCAATGACCTTTATGCAAGTTTTATGTGGAAACAAAAGTAGTAGAATACCAGTGAGACAACGGATGCATAACAATAATGACCAACTTCTGGATTGCAACGAAAATGCTAATGCTGTTCTTCAAAAGAAGATGGATGGGGACTAACTAGTTTAAATGGGATGCAAATGACTGCTCCATGTTTTAAATTTGATTTAGTTCAACAATCAAAATCAGCTTCTCTGAACTTTTTAACAACAACTTAAGAAAATTAACGTCAAATTCATGCAGAAGTGTATCAACTACAAACAATGGGTAGTACATACGATCAGGCATAAAATAACTACTTTTCACCTTCATCTAAAGCATCAAGTTTAAATCTCTACAGGCTTCTCATGGACCAGGCAGTTTTGTCACAACTGAACGTACGTAGCAAATAGAAGTTGCTAAGTAAATTTAAATATGGGTCACTGTGCATTTAAGATCATCATCATCATCCTAAAACTGGGGTTTTCAAATGAGCTTAAGGAATCAGACACTTAACTGCCATGGAACCTGGGCTCCAAATTCCCTTCATTTCCTCTGAAAATCCCAGCCTAAAGGGCCAGATCTCTCAGAGATTTCATTAGGAATCTAAGCATCTAAGTAGCTTTTTGGATCTGGACCCAAGTTTCTAACTAGAAAAGTGGCCAACAGATTCTAGAGGTAAGAGATTAAGTTGTATTGCAGTCAGTCCCCAGCACGCTGCCTTTAAAGGATTTTTTACCTGCTGGTGGCCAGGCCTTGATGTATCCAGTGCAATGGACGACAGCATACTGTGCTTCTCCCTCTTTTACTGGGCCTAGCCCATTCCTACATGGACCAGAAACAACAACTGTAATATGTTTGACCTCCAACAGAACTTGACACTTATATTAGTACTGGTTATTTTACACAAATCTACCAATTTTTTTGGTAAAAATATGCCTTATCTAATCATGAGACATATCTGTGAGACTGGTAAGTAAATATCATTGTATGAATGAAGTGAATCAAGGCAAAAACATTAGCTGACACATACGAGGCCTTGAATACATCGGTGACATTGCCAGGACTAGCATTTCCAGCCCTGCGCTCACTCCTCACTAGCATAAGCTCACAGTACTTGTGAGCCATAAGCTCTAGCTATGTGACACTTAAAAGATTTAGCTTTAGTGAAATGAATAACTGGGAGAGTTCATTGATTGAGTGTTAGATTGTAGTGTCAAGTGAAATGGGCTCACCTGTATCTTTTCCGCATGGTGGTTATTCTGTTCAGAGGTAAGTGATCCAAAGGAGCATTTCCACACCTAAAAGCAAATTGGCATTTTAAAGGATTAAAGAAAAGGTACTGCAATAGGAATGCTTGGGGAAAATGCACTTAGAAACCTTTATTAAAACGTAGCCAAGTAGTACTGTATATTTGCTTTTGATTGGAAGGCTTTTTTTGTTTTTTTTTGGGGGGGGGGGGAAGTATTTTCTTAGAAGTCGCAGTTACTATAACTTCCCTTTTAATTTTCCCCTGTTTAATGCCCCAGACCATTTCAAGATTTAAAGAAATACGGAGAAAATCTGCTGGCTTACAAAAGAATGCCCCAAAATAAAGAGGAAGATAAAAAAATACAAGGATAAGAAACACAAGAATAAAAGACAGAGCCTGAAGCAGAGAATTCCAGCACTCGTTTCAAGCACAGATAGACTGTAACAGACCACAACACATTAAAAACAACTACAAAAGCTAAACAAAATACATGCTTTAGGACCTCTAATAATAAATCCACACAAAATAAATTCCAGCTTCCAGGGGACCTATTGACACAGAGAAACCATATTCATCTAAACTTGTGCATTCACCAATTACTTGTGCAACAGACACTAGTCTCTTGAATGTACACCTGTACAATCCATTTCTGCTCCACCTGTGATATAGTGTGGCATATAAAATATCCACTTCAAATACATACAGTTCATATACTACTTACTTATGTACTATTGTTGTACTCTCACAGAAATGTATGCTGGCATACATACTGGCACACGATATTACTGTACTAAATATTTGACTGCTACATATATTCCAAGAGACTTTTATGAAACAAAGGTTTGCTACGTACTGACTGCCTGTTAATAATATTAACCGGCTTCTTGCTTATAAATTATTTTCACAGCTGCTTATATTTATATGCATATCCAACTGCACATTTAACTGCATAACTCTGTATCTAACTATTAGTGTCCCTTTGAAGCCACGTAAATAGTTTTGAAGGAGAAAACAGAGTATTTTCATTGGAAAAGAGAATGTTCAGACTACAAAAGAAGGAATCGCATGGGAAATTCACATTATTTGAGGACTGGTTGAGATGTGGGTCTGAACATCCCCCTCTGCCCCCACGAAGAGTTTTACCAGTCACTGCCAGAAAGTAAAAGGGAAAAGGAACAATGAAAATGGTTTAGAATTAGAAACACAATGGGACTACTCACGTGTGTAAAGTTACTCACATGCATTAGTGTTTGCAGGATCAGGGCGTTAGTAAATAACTGGGATTTGGATGGCTGTTTTTAAAAGCTGGGGAACAATTGTAAACTAGATATTAGGTCTGGCTCTGTCTGCTCAAAGACCTCAGTACATGATCAGTAATCGTGGTTAGAGGACAAAGAGGTGCATTCTAAATAACAAAACTCAAACTGAATTGTTTTACTAAAACGTAACTTGCCTGAATTCAATAATCAGACAGGGTTGTACATTACTGGTAGAAGGAACCATTCTAAGAGTTATGCATGCCCTCTTACATATGTTACTGGAGTCCACTTCCAGCACAGACATTACTGCATTTACTCAATTCCAGGACAAGGGCTTTTTCACCATTAACACAGGGTGGGGAGCCCCTCATCTTAGAATTGAGCGTGAGATGGTGGAAAAGGCAAGCAGCTGCCGCAGCTCCAGCTGCAGGGGAGCAGATGGCAGGGGGCAAGCTGCTTGATCTTACCCCATTACATCTGCCTTTCCCACTGTAGCAGTGTGGGGAAATGGGGTAAAAAAGGGGGACAAAAATTTAAGATGGCCCTCCAATAATTAGATTCTATATATGGAAATCATAACAAAATGTATGTTTTCCATGCGCAGAATCTAATTATTAAGGGGTTGTCTTAAATTCACAGTCATCTTGGATTCGGGTAAATACAGTACTCGTGTTACTAAATCCTGTGACTAAAGGGCTAAATTATCTCTCTGAGCAGTACAGAGTACTAAGAGAGGGAGTTTTTAGGATACTGGGGGATTCATAACTTAAACTGTCATAGTCATAGGAATAGTAAAGCATGCCCTCCCTCCTTGCTGAATTATCTCCTATCCTAGTCCTCCACTTCTAGTTTGATACTCATCCCTTGTTTGAATTCAACTACCAGTAGACCTAGAGTGTCCCTGCAGTGGCCAAATTACCTCCTTCACAGAGCATGGGAGGAAGCGGAAAGGGGTTCCCTATGCCTTTTGGTCATCCAGTCGATACAATCAGGGCCAGCCATAATAAGGTCCATCAGGAAAGCAAGAAACCATTATATTTGTAATATGAGGGCTCTGAATTTCTATAATAACACTTTCCAGTCAGTCATCACAAGAAGTTTTGCCCCCTGTCTGGTTGAACCCCAAACAGTTGCCTTTGGATTTAATAACTATGCTGAATTAGCAAGCCATGTTCAAAACATTATGCAAATACCAATTACATAAGCAGGCTTATCTTTGGGTTGATTTTACCTTCCAACATTTTAGTTTCCATGTGTCTCTTAAAACTTTTTTTATCATCTCTTCCTCAGGTTATATGCCTGGAACAGGCTGCAGACAAGCCTGTGTATTTTTTTTCATTAAAGTCAGATGAATGGACTTACTCTGAGCATTGCAAAATAAAACCCTCTCCCAATTACTCATTTTTGTCGAATTAGCTAGCTGACATCTGTTTAATTCTTACCACAGTTGGTTAATTTTTGCATTGCTGACTAAGTATGTAATTCAATTTTTGCTCATCTTCAACACATTTTTAATGCGTTGGGGGGAGAGAGGGGGAGACACACACACACACACACACACACACACACACAGCTACACTGCCATCCCATTTTTGATGAATTTGTTCCAGAATGTTGATTTAAATAATCAAAGTCAAAGAGACAATAGCTTACATTCCAGTGGTTAAGATGGACCGAAGTTTAGGCAATTATTTTTACCATTGTGCCATACTGCACAACTGCAATACGGATATGAGTTATTGACTTTCTTACTAAATCAGAGGCAAATGAAAGTTTAACACTAGTTAAACAAGTATTCTGGAAATGTTTAATCAGAGTATTTTTTAGTACATTCCACATTTTTAAAAAGTTCATACCTATGGCCAAAATGTAGAGCTGAGAGAAAGGGCAAAAAACACTACAGTAATACAGAGAACCTCATACCTCATCCTGCAAATGAAAGAACGCCTCGACCCCATGCACATTCTCATTGAAGACTGCTGACCCTCCTTCTTTACCGTTCCGGTTTTCAAATCCAAAATTCGTCCTGGAAAAGTCAAGGAGAGAAATTCACATCTGGCATGTGTGTTTCATCTCAGCTCCTCCAAGGTTAAAGAAGTCAATAGATTCATAAACCAGACATTACATAAGCTTTTAGAATAAACAAGCCAAATTTTGATGTTGTTTACAGTAGCTTGGATGCTAATTCAACTACTAATGTCAACAGATTTGCTTTTGATTTTCAGTGGTCTTAAGTGAGAGAACAAGCACTGAATGGGGCTGTCTGTAGGTTACTGTTAGACAACTTGTGTACAAGCCTTTGGCTAACCTAATGATGGAAAGTGGGAAACAGAGACAGAAATGGTAGTGAGGTCCTGACTTACTGCTCCCTACACCTGCAGGTAAAATAACAGGGGAAGCTGCTTTTCTTTCCCCTCCCCACACAAATCTTTTATCAACCTATACCTATATTATAGTCCAGAGAAGCAGCTCATACAGACATGACCATAGGGAAGGTAAGTCATATGAGGAGAGGCTGAAGGAGCCAGGCACATTCAGCTTGCAGAAAAGGTGCTTAAAAGGGGACCACAACAGCAGTCTTCAAATACCTGAAGGGCTGCCATACAGAGGGAAATCACTTTTTCTCTCTTGCTGCAGAGAAGGACAAAGACGATTGGCCTGAAGTTTCAGCAAAATAAATTTAGATTACATACTTGGAAAAATGTTTTCACTTTTCAAATGATGAGGCAATGGAATAGACTGCCTAGGGAAGGTATGGACTCTTCATCACTGAAGGTATTCAAGAAGAGGTTGGACAAGCCACTGGTCAGGGATGATCTTCGTTCAGCTAAGTCTATTTTCTACAATGGGTATTTGTACCTGCAATCAGGGCCAGATCGTTCACCATATTTGGGGTCAGAAAGGAATTTCCCCTCATGGTTAGATTGGTATGGACTGTAGGGGCTTTTTGCCTTCCTCTGTAAGGGGAGGGGCTAGGGGGAGAAAGTGGGCCTCTTCCCTGGGATCCCTTGAGCTTATATTGACAACTTTTCCAAGAAGCAGGACATTGGCTGCTATGGTTCCCCTACTTGTGGCAGGTTACAGTTAGATCTGTGTCATATCACAGTTAATGATGATCTCATAGAGAGTTTAGATTACAGATTGTATAGGATGGTTTGGATAGGGATGATCCTGCCTCGGGCAAGGGGCTGGACTAGATGACCTCTGGAAGCCCCTTCCAGCCCTATTTCTCTGTACCTCTATGACTATGACCAAGCTTTATTTCTGGTATAGATGAGTGCCACAGGAATACCTGTGGCAATGCCTCATCAAAAGATATCCAACCCACTGACATCTCACTTTAAAGAACAAGCCACTATAGTAAATGAGAAAACGGAGAGGGCAGCAAGAGAAAGATGGAATGAAAGAGAGATGGAAAGCAAAAAGCACACAAAAGGGAAATAAATTAAGAGGAGGAATTAAAAAAATGAAACAAAGAGGACACATGGAAGAAGAAAAAAGAGACAGAGGACAAAGGAAAAAGTGGGAGCAGTTTGCCATAGATATGTTTTGATCAGTAATGAACACTGGTGGTTTCCATCACTTCAGCACTTACCTGCTAGTAACAGAGAAAATATTTTTTTACATAGGCCACAAACCATGTAACAGATGGATAATACATTCTGGATATTTTATTTACATGGGCTGGAAATAAATCTGTTACTTACATACGAATGGATTCACTAAGCTAGGCTGTCTCTCCCTACATTTATTCAGTGGGGACAACATTGGTAATTCTGGCAATACAATCAACCTATTTAGTCAGGTTTTTTTTCTTTAGTGGTATAGCATAGCAGCAGCCTATTTGCAGCTGAACAAAATGAAGCTCTACTGGCATTAAATGGACAGGAAAATCTAGAATGTATATTAGTCTGGACTCATTTGAGGTAGCTTGGAAATAAATGTCTCTATAGAAACTAAGACCTAGAGCACTTACTGCAGTCAAAGATTTGTATTTTGAGAATGATTTTATCCCTACTGGGTAAAAAAATCCACAAACATCTGTGGACAGCAGCACAAACTTTACAAAATGCTTCAAGGATTAATATTGTACAAAGAAAATTGGACTGAAGAGAGAATTACATATTTACTTTTCACTTATAAGAAAGTTGTCTGATGTGATAGGCACATTATCCTTAATAACCAAGGGCTAGGCTGTGCGTTGAGGTACTGCCATGGGAAATGGAGTGGTTCATAAATTGCACCAGGCCAGGCACAATCCTTGAGGAGTTGCAATTCATAGGTGCCTCTTAGAGACACAATTATTTCCCTGCATCATGGCCCCTAAGACCAACAGTGATGGCCAGTAAATTGGGAGGACAGAACTAGGAATCAAGCTTCCCTCTGTCTACCTGCTGCCTGGGTAGTCTGCATAGGATTTAAGGAGGGCAGCATTTGATTCCTCCCCTCTCAGCTATGTGGGCTTTTTCCCAAGCTACAATTTAGCACTGTCAAATTAACAGCCAAGATTTGGGAGCAGGATGAGGATGGGAACGGAGCGGTGGGGGGAAGTCATCATTAAGCAAGTGGCTACACAGGTAAACATAACAATACAACAAACTAAACAAGTTTGTACAATTTATTTTAGATATTGTAACAAAATGTGGGGATAGGATCATAGAAAGTTAGGGTTGGAGGGGACCTCAGGAGGTCATCTAGTCCAACCCCCCTGCTCAAAGCAGGACCACCCCCAACTAGATCATCCCAGCCAAAGCTTTGTCTAGCCAGGTTTTGAAAACCCCCAAGGAGACCAATTCCCCATTCATATGATCAGGTTAAATCAAGTTAAACAAGGTCAAGCATTATTTTTTAGTTTATGGAAAAACACTTTTGTGCACATGTAAGTAGGAAAAGAGTTGCTTTCAAGAATTTGGGGAGTTTTGTAACTGAAATAGCCCACAAATTCTTCCAATGAAGTTGGCAATAAAAGGCCAGGATGAACATGCCATTCAAACAACTAATAGAACTATCTCAGCTTTTAACATCAATCAGCATACCAGAAATATAAGCATGTTCTACAGTGCTACATGGCAATTAAGTCGATAATTGGTGACCTGTTCCTTGGGCATGCACAGAACCCATGGTATGGTCATATTCTGGAATGTCAGCATTTCATTTTGCAATGAAGATGTCTCAGATAACACCTCATGGGCTACATCTTGTTCAGACTTAAAACCCCAAGAAACCCAAGTGACTGACACAGGGTGTGAGTCAGAGTATTGTTTGCATCAAAAGATATTATGACAGAGCTCACAGACAGCTTGTTTTAATTGGCACTCACACTTGCTTTCGCATAGCTCAAACAATATACTGCTTCTTTTTGGTAAAGGGACCCACCTACATCCCATGTTGCTGGAGTTTATAAACGCTCTTATCATATTAAAATAAAAAGATACTTTCCCAAAGATACATGCTCATTTCTCACTTAAAGATGTATACAAAACACCTTTAAAGCTCTTGCTGGCAATTATATGCTGATTAATAAAAAAAGATTTTCAGAATATTAACACCCTTTGTAACTTTATACCAAACAGCAATTTGAGGCGAAAGTCATGTCAACATGTCTCTTGTGCTAGAACTATCTAAATCACTTGTCATCTTTGGCACCAAATTCATTATTGTGTGTAGTTTATTTTTGCTTTAAACTAAACTATTCCTCACCCAGATACAGTGCAAATACAGTGCCCATTTTTCAGCCACAGCACTGCTATCATTCACATCAGAGCAGCTGCAGAGAATAAATAAGCAAGCAGAATGGTTACTGAAGCCAACCCCACACACTTTTTGGACCTGGACTTAACTGATAATTTATTGGAATTTATTCATTACAGTCCAGATTAAAATATGTAGCACTGCTTAAGCCTGTAATAAGCCATCTGTCCTCTGAAAAGGTGAACCATAACACAAATCAAGACTCCTGATATCAGCTGCTACTGCCCTACACTGCTGCTAAGGCAAATTGGAGCAAAGAGAAATACTACTGTTCAAAAGAGAAATTATCTGGGTAGAGTGAAAGAGCACAATGGTAATTGGCAGTTCAAGCCATAGTGAGCAATATCATTGATATATCCTTCACACTGCTTTGTGAAAAATTTTCACTCAAGTTCTAAAAACCATAATGGCGAAAGGGGCACCGGTTTACATAGCCACAACTTGCTTCTTTAACATCCAAAGAGTATTTATATATGCACATCCCTCTTTTCACATTATTTGCTACTGTGAGCATTCAAATCTCTTTTCTGCACTTGCAGTGTTTGAAATGGACTTGAGCCATGAAGTTCAGATGCCGATCTGGACTTCGTGATCTTCACGGGGTTTCCAATCTGGGATTTTGGCTCAACCCCATTTTTACACAATAGCTGCAGGCTTTCTGAAAATGTGGCCCTCTGTGTTTAAACATTGCATGCTAAGGTTTATAGGCTGATAATCAGATACAGTCCATACTTTATTGCTTTTTTTCCATTCTTTCTTTGGTGGATTTGATTCCTGCTGGACTGCTAAACCTAATTCTATAACTCTCTCTCTCAGTTTGATTCCTAGGCCCTAGAAAGCCTACAGCCAGGATTTTAATGAGAAGGGGAGTTACAGCATGGTATGAGGCTGAAGACAGAATATTTTGCAGAATATCCTCCTGACAGCATGTCCTCCAAGTATCCTACTTCCCAAGATGATATGCATGACAAGGAAACAGTATTTACACAATGATCATCTGAAGAAATGGAGTTTGCTTCATGGCATGGTAATAGCCCCCATGTAAAGTAAAAGATACACAACACCTAGAAGGATGATGCATGGATAGGGTTTTCTACCTTTGGCACTGAGTTGACATGGAGAAAGGTGATCAGTGATATCTCCCAGGATTCAGTGCTCAGACCAATACTTTTCAACATATTCATCAATGATTTGGATACAAATGTGAAAAGTGTACTGGCAAAGTTTGCAGAAGACACCAAGTTATTGGAGACTGCGGTCACATTGGAGGACAGGCGGTCACATTGGATACAGGCTAATCTGGACAGGCTTGTAAGGTGGGCAGATCATAACCTGATGATGTTTAGCACCAAGAAATGTAAAGTCCTCTATCTGAGGAGAAACAATCCACAACATACTTACAGGCTTGGCAGTGCAACTGAAAGAGACCTGGGGGTCAGAATGAATATGAGCTACCAGTGTGATGCTATAGCCAGCAGAATGAACAATACACTGGTATGCATCAACCAATGCATCTCAAGTAAGACTAAGGATGTCATCCTCCCGCTGTACTCAGCATTGGTAAGGCTGCAGCTGGAGTACTGCATCCAGTCCTGGGTGCCACGCTTCAAAAAGGACATAGAAAAACAGAGTCCAAAGGAAGGCCACATGAATGATTAGAGGTCTGGAGAACAGGCCATACAAGGAGAGGCTGAAGGACGTGGGACTGTTTAGCTTGGAGAAGAGAAGACTTGGGGGAACTTGGTAGAAGGCTATAAATATTTAAGGGGAGAACACCAGGGACCGGGAGAACATCTTTTCACCAAGGCACCCCAAGCGAAGACAAGAAATAATGGACATAAACTGCCAGAGAGAGAATCATGGACTTGATAGAACAATGATCTGATAAGAGATGGTAAATCTGATAAGACGTGGTAAATTTTACAAGCCTTTGGCTATTACTACATTATTACTAACTGCACACACTCAAGCTTCAGGCAATAGACCACAGTGTCTTGTTCTCCAAGGAGTTAAGCAAGATCTTTCACAATTACTCTCAGAGACTTGATTTTCTATATACTCAGTTACTCTCAGACACTGCAGTTTTCCCTTTTCCAATAAAGAAAAAAATAAATGACTATTAAAAGCTTGGTTTGGACAAGATAACAAAGATGACTTTGTGCTCACAGAAAATACTCCACAGGCTTCTCAGGGAAGACAAATAGAACAAAGGCATACAGCACCAAAAGAATCCTTATAAAAACCAAGAACATCTTCATCTTGGTATAAAAAACGGAAAAACCAAGACAGGGATGCAGGAAAACAAGAGGAAATGATTAAAAATAAAACAAAGTGATGGTCAACTCACTGATGTTATTTGATGCTGTTCCAAATATAAGCAGACACTTGAAATGAAGGGTCATTGGGCACGGGAACTAATTTTATGATTGATAGTTATTATTAGTATGTTCGTACTTTAAAAACAACCCATTCGGTCTCATGGGTGTAGGTGCACTGAGGGAGGCATCAACTCTTATAGCTAAAATCCTAGTATGGGAAAACAGCAATGCGGAAAAACAAATTATTTTCAGGGTAGTGATATGAAAAGGCCCCAGTCAGGGTTTACAACTTCTTCAAGCCATACTCTATACAAAATACATAACAAAAAGCTGGTGGCTGGCTGCAAAGAGCAGATGACCAAAGCAAATTCCAGGGATAATTTCAAGAGCATGATTCTAATAGCAATCATGGTTTATATGAAATGCAGCCCAGCTCACAAAAGGATTTCTACTGTAGCCCCATCAAAGAAGACTAATAACTTGGAGGACGAAACCACTGGTAATTGGAGGATGGCTCTCAGTCCATTGAAGTCCATGTGAACAGGCTGAAACCCATATACAGCAAAAGCTGTGTTAACTGGTACTTTATTAGCCAGAAAAACTCTACTAACTAGCATCTGAGGGACATGGCAAAAGCGAAACTGGAAGTACCGCTTCTGGGTTTTGCTGCTGCCGTGAGCAGAGTTCTTGCCACTTCTTCGGCCCATGGCAAAGCAGGTTGCATGGGGCAAAGCAGCCCGTACAAGGCCCCCCTCCCTGTCCCCTGGCACACTGGTGCCAGGGACTGCACCAGATGGTACACATTTGATTAACAGGAATATTTGATCAACTGGCATCCCCCATTCCTAGGGGATGCCGGATAACAGAGCTTTTAGTGTGTGTGTGAGATAATACACACACACACACACACACACACAAATATATATTGTGTATATATATAATACACACACACACACACACAAGCCAATGATATGCCAAACAGGTAGAAATGTGAAAGAACCTTGAATTTAAATTTCAATTATGTTAACTTGATCATTAGTTATGAGTGGCATAAGCTCCACTAAAACTAAAACTCATGAACAGTTTGCACAAGCTGACAACATGGCGTGAAATACTCATGTAAAACTTTTTAAATAGGCAGCTCAGGTGTTCGAAACACGACCAGCTTAGCTACTGTTATTTTCATCCGCAAATACTAAGAAGCTAAGGCTAATTGAATAGTGTCTATTTTATGGTATCAATTCAACAATTAAGAGAGAAGAGACTACAATTTCTGCATTTACAAGCATATGCCCCTCCCCCTCCACCAAGGGAATAAGCTAAATAAAGTTACAGGAGAATGTATTCACATCTTCTCCACGGATCACAATTTGCAAAATGCTTTCAAATAATCTAGAAGTGACACGTTTGTTACCTCCACTAAAAGGTAAACCCATCTTTGCTTCCTCCCTGAAAGCACATTTTCTGTAATATATAAACGACTATATAAAAAATATCATAGCACATTAGAAAGTGTCACATTAATATCAGCTTTGCTCTTGAAATTATCATGGCTTATTATCTATGTAAAGGTCACATTCACAATGTTCTGGGCACTGACCATGTTAAGAGAAATGCAGGAGAGCATATAGATAAACTGCTGCACTCATATGGACCACAGATACATTAGACTGCCAGATGCTGTGAACTGCAGGATATGGCCATGGAAGAAGCACCACAAGAGAAAGAAATCCCTTAAATATCTTAATAGGAAAATTATACAAGTATCAAATCAGAAGCATGTAGAATTACAATGCAATATTAAAAACAGAATTAGTAACACAGATTCAAAGAATATGCAGGTCTGCAGTCCTTACTGAAGGGAAAAACCAGACTTGTAGCACTGTACTATAAGAGAAACAGAATTTCAATCCAGCTTATGTATACAAAAATGAAGGTGAGCTTTAGATCCCAAGTTTCATGTTACAATTTGCCTGAAGAAACAGCCATACAATGGCACGTGCTGCACTAAACACTCCAATAAATACCAACACTTTTGTTTTACAGCATTCCTATAGGAAATATGGTGTGGGGTCAGGGCAAAGATCTAGTCGGCAAAACTTGTGAGTACGCTGTTTATTATAATGGCACTGTTTTATTTCCTTCTGCAGCCAGGAATCCCTTTCACCCATGACAGAAAAACATGAATTCGTGCGAGTGTTTAAAATACATGAAGAGGCCATGAAAAATGGATGTCTCAAACACTCTCTGGAAAATGGCAAGCAGAAGAATGGTTATTTTTTTTTGTTAACCTGTGATGCTTAACTTATTCATTCAAACCCCCATCACAAACAATTCCTGAATGATGAGAGTGCTGGTATTTGGCATGGCTATTTTCCACTGAATCAAACTGACCACATACATGATGTAGAGCTGCCAACGTCCTGTGTAACATGCAGTTGGTCTGTGATGCAGAACAGACAGGCTCAATTTTTTTTTTTTCATTTTAAATTTATACCTAAAATATTCTATAGGAGGTTTTAAGAAGCATTCCCACTTTTTATTTTTAATTCAAAAGGAAAAATAAAAGGTGCTGGTCAGACCATGACTAGGCTGTCTTCTCATTCCAGAAGACACGTGAATTAGCTTAGGCTATATGTGGAAAGAGCATAGTGGGACAACTATTGCCTTGTGGCTTAGTGGTTTCAGCCATGGTATTCGGTGCAAGTTTCAGTTCCTGTTATTCAATTTTGGGTTCTCTCTCAAGCAAGGGGGAGCAGAGACAGCCTTGGGTCAACACTAAACTATAATGGTAGAAGATGACTGTGAGGACAACTGCACCTGCCATAACATCCAATTTCTGCCAATGCCATTAGACTTATTTTCTGATTTTAAATTAATCCTGAAATGAAGGGAAAACTGAAGTCAAATCGTTTGAAAAACTAAAATGCTAGGTGCCTGTTTAATGTGGCAATGCTTGTAGTTGGGTAAAGATATAACGTGACTGTAACATGACTACTCATCCCAGTTAACTAATGCAAAATAAATTAAAAACAAAAGCAGCAGCCATGGGTGGCTTCACAGTTGCTGCTACACTGGAAGCCATGGCAATTAAGCCCCTCAGCAAGACAGCAAGAATACAATTCAGACCCTTAAAAAAAAAAAAAAATCAGAGGTCCCGAGTACATGAGGTGCAGGTCTTCAGAGTCTTCTTTGGCTGCTATCACAATGGGGCCTATGAAACACAGCCTAACAGTTCTAGGACCTTAATTTTCTCCAGCAGAAAGCAGAGATCTACATGTATCCTGTTTACTACACTACAGTAATAACGTCTGGCTCTTGTACAGCACATTTGATCAAGTCACTCTCAAAACAGTATACAAATGGAGATCTGCATCATTACTTCCAGTTTACAGACTAAGTGCAGAAAAGTAAAGGTCATCCAACAGGAAAAAGGCAGAGCCAAGACCAAAACCAGGTCTTGCAGATATCACTATCAGGAGTTCTCACTGAAAGCTACCATAGCTGTAGATTGTGTCTGACTACCTGAAAACTCTCTCATGATACATTGTATCTGTGTCTCTACACAATTAACATGCATGGAAAAGATACATCCTTACCACTTGTTGCATACAGAATACAGACATCTGCATGCAGAAGACCTGTTTCATGTCAGTGAAGCAACAAGTTAACGCCAAAATCAAACATGCACACTTTTAAAAGGCTGCTAAAAACAGCTACAGTCTGCATTGTCCCGTACATGTTTTGCACTGCATGCTTTTCTTCAATTATAAATGAATGCTCCTCAACTATCTATACCTTACTGATGGATAATGACCCACATGAAGTAACTGCAGTACAAGCCAACAAAACTGGAATTCTTCACCGAGCAAATTCTCAGTGGAAATATTGTACTAATCTCTGTACTAATCTCAACATGTACTTCATTAATTGTGAAAGACATTGTGTAAGCATTAATGTTACGTTATCAGACTCTTTCAATAAAATGAAGTATGGACTTGTATCAAAAACAAATAAAGGCCAAAAAACTAATGAGTGAAATGAAAAGAACGTCATTACCTTATTTGTTTTCTATTGGCAAGGGGACTAGCTGAACTGAGGCAAGGGAATTGTTGAGGTTTTATGTTTTCTTTTTTTATAATGAAGTAAAAAAAATAAAATGCACTAAAATAAACTCAGATGCAACTGGTTTCTTAATTTAACTCGGGCTGATAAATCTAAGGCCAAAAGGTTTCCATTATGTCTGGCTTCATATTTGACTAATTAGTCAGCATCGTATAATTCTCCACAGTGTTGGGCAAGTGTGCATCATCTCAGTGAAATGAAAAATGGAAACTATGTAGACTTTCTGAGTCTTGTGATTAAGTTCATTTTTAAAGGATGCTTTAATAAGGGTTAGTTTTACCAATCAAATGTGAACTTAGTTGCATAAAGAACCAGGCAAAGCTAGAAGGAAAACAAGCAAATAATCTGAAACACATGTTTACATATAGTTAGGTTTAAAATAATGTAGAAAGGGGGAAAAAAGTCTTTTAGGGACCAATACTGCTTTCAAAACTCCCACAGATTTAATGATCATCTGACTGCTTACATGCTAAGCAATATATTTGTATGAACTTAAGCTTTCTGGGACCAAGTTTCCCATCTGTAAAATGGGAATGGGAATTCTTCCTTTTCCTACCCAATGTCTGCCTTATTTATTTAAACTGAAAACTCTCTGCAGTAGGCGCAGTATACTACTATGGTTTTGGACTGGGCCTAGCAAAATTAGGTCCTGACATTGGTAAATGTCTCTAGGTTCTATCAAAATACACATAATCAACAAGAGTTAATGATTCCATCTTCCTTACAGAAATAAGACGAACAGCAAGGAAAGTCCAGGCTACAGAAACAACAATAGTCAGGCCTGTAGGTGGCTGAGTTCCAAACGGCTCCGATAAAAAAAAAAAAAAAAAAAAAAGAGGCAGATTTTCCATATCTGGAGGTGGAGCCCAAAGCCCAGTGGTGGAAATGGCCACTCCAAAATAGAGTCTGCATAAAGCTCCGTGCTGGGAGAGCACTCTTACTCTCCAAAACTTTGTAACTCATTCCTCTGATGCACAGAAATATTTATTTCAAAGTACATGCGACACATAGGCTCCCTCTATACATTACAGGTACTACACAATTAATGGATTAACTGCACAATTACCTTAAGACCAGCTATACGTGCAAAGTATCTATCATGCCATAAAAAAGCTCCAACCAACTATTAAGTTAGACCTCAAAAACTTGTACTAACTTTATAGCTGGTTGCTATCAAGATTTAATTTGTGCATATAGCAGGGTCTACCTTGTGGCTGGGAGCCCCAGCAGCCATGGACTCTGGGTCCTAACAGCACCTACAGCTGCCAGGAACCAAAGTCTAACAGCTGTGGACAATGCATCCCTGCAGCATCTTCCCCGTGCTGGGATCCAGCCATCACAGGGCACAGCTGCTATTTCCCAGTCCAGGGGCGTAAGAAACCCCTGGGATGGGAAGATTGCTGCAGCAGTGACCTCGCCGCCCCCGGGGTTTCACGTACCCCTGAGGTTTGGAGATCATGGCAGCTGGATCTCCTAGTCCCAGGGGTCCATGGTGCATCCCCATGGCTGGGAGGCCTTCAGCTAAGGGGGCTCCCAACCACAAGAGCTTCTTCTTGCCAGTGCAGGGGGAGCCTGGAATTGGTCCCCACCTTGCACTGGCAATAAGGCGTGATGGGATTTAAAGCATGATCCGGCTTTACTCGCACATGCAGAGGGGGCCATAGGTGTCAGCTATATTAAACCGTCTGCTCACTAAAGAGCACAGCTAAAACACTTTTGAGAAATACTGCAAAAAATAATCTAGTTTCCTGAATTTGATGTTGTTTTTACTTACTTATTAAGATTGGGTCATAGACTTAATATGAGCAAGCAGGGGAACTATCCATTAAGGAAAGACCAATATAACTCATTTCAGAATTTATCTGTGGTATGGACAACAGGAAACAGGGAATCACAGAGTGAGGCATTAGAAGAAATCATAGCAGCTACGGGATGATTTTATAAGAAAAAAGAAGAGTAAAAGGCTCAAGGAAGCTGCTTGCTGTATTTAGCAGGCTTTGCCATTGGTTCATCTAAAACAAGCAGGGTTTGCCCTTTCAGAGAATCAGGAAACCTGATTGTTTTATGCAATATTGTCTAAATCAGGAAATTGTAAAGGAGAATGTGGATAGTGATTTAATTTTAATTATAATATACTATATTGGTCTCCCAATGAATCATCAAGGATCACTACACTATACCACAAAGTGATACTACTGTGCCATGAGAGTCTACTGCACAGTGTCATTCTACTGTACAGTGTCCACCAAGAAATTGAGAAGACAGATATGAGGGAAGTGCTGTAGTGCATGGTGGATTAAAAACAGATGTAAAGAATCCACATTTTAATTAGCTAAATTAATTGAATTTTCATTTTAAAAACAAAAAAACCCTGCACATGAAATTACAAGATATTTTAAATCATAAATGACTCATACACTATCATAATCTTTTAAACAGAAAATCTTCAAGCAGACATACTCATGCCAAAGTTTTAAAGAAAGTCACACTGCTGAACTGGTGGAAGTTTTAGATACAGCCCTTGAATTTGTTTGTTAGTTCTGCTTTTCAAAGAGGTAGCTTGTTCTACAGGTGCAGAGAAAATAACTATCCTTAGTTCGGTATATTTAACTAATTCTACAGAATGACTGGTTTAAGTCAAAGTACAAAACAAACTGATAGTTGAAAAAAGCAAGACAGTATATTTGCTTCTTCTAATCAATGAACAAAAATAAAGGTAAGAGGATGAACTCTCTCTTAAATTGTAAAAGACACAATGAACAGAACCAATTGGGCTAATTCACTAATTAGAGATACCACTTCCTCTTCTTAATAAGTCAGTTTTAAAGGCAAAATAAGTTTTCAATTAATGTCTCTCTTGTGTGCAGTCTTAGCTAATTAAAATGTTTTTAAATGTTGCCTTTTGCATTTTAATAGACTTCCAATTTCCACCCAAATGTAGCCAGATACAAATTACAAGTTTAGGAAAAAATGTCATCTAGTAAATAAGGAATGCATCAATCACCATTTTTCAACATCATAAAGCTGTGCAGATTAAAAAGCTAAGTAAAAGTATGTTAAGTTATGTACTTTATTTATTTTAAGTAGTTCTATCTCTTTGGTTAGTCAAAAGTACATTTAGTGTAAAATCTGTATTGATTTGCAAAACAACATGTTTTAATGGATACCAACCAACCTGAATCAACCCTTTTTTTCAAAGGAAAATTTAACTAGAAAGTACAAATGCACAACAAAATTAAAATGCATGATTTAATCAAGGTTTCCTGCTTGCTGATCTAAACAGCGATTCAAATCAGGGTTATACAGCCCATGCTGCTGCTGTGTAGGATGTAAAAGGAATCTGCCATGCATGCTTGCTGTTTTAATCCTCTTTTGGTAGCTTTCAAATACATTTGTAGAAGCTAAGGAGAGTTCCCACCATGACTAGTGCTGCATCTGCTCTTTGCACAGAATTTGCTTTGAAGTGTGTGCAAAACAGCTGCTGAATAAGGCCATGAACTATCCAATCCATGAAGGGTTTTTAATAACTTTATTTGTTTTGCTTCCCTTTATGTAATATAAACTGCAGTATACTCTATTACAAATGCTCTTTTAGGCTACAGACAGACATTCAAAAAAGCCCAAGCCTGAACTGATTCAATCTTTGCAGGTTAATCTAACCTGGCTGGCATGAACGAGTTTGAAACTGGACAGAAATTCTCTCTCGACTGAGGAAATTGAGGCACATGCCCGCAGTGGCTCAGGCTAAAAGCCAGGGGATGCTAGATAGGACTGTGTGAAGCTTCGGTCTCCAATTCAATTCAGCAGCAATTCGGCCCAATTCGGTGGCTGAATCTCCAAATGTGAAGCAAATCAGAAGACCCTATAATCTCTCCGACTCGAATCGGAACCCTCTGAATCAATTTGGAGAGATTAGGACATAGAAACAGCTTTAAAAGTTGTTTCTACATATCTCTAGGTAGCAGGAGCTCATGAGTGCTGCGATGCTGGGGCACATGGAGCATTCCACAGAAGTGTGGGGGGTCCCCAGTGCACTCGGCAGCAGACCCAAAAGTGGACCAGGAGCACTTCCAGTCCACTTCCAAGTCTGCTGGGGAGCACGTGGGGGAGCCTCCCCGCGCTTCTCTGGCTCACTGGCTGGTGCCTGCTGGGTCTGGGGGGCACCAGGGGTCCCCCTGCAGCCAACTGCTGAGCCAGGGAGGTACAAGGGGCCCCCCCCCAACATGCTCCCCGGCAGATCTGGAAGTGGACCGGAAGTACTTCCAGTCCACTTCCGGGTTCATTACCAAGCACATGGAAGGCCCCCCCCACATTCCTGTGGGATGCTCCATGTGCCCCAGCATCACAGCATTCAGAAGCTCCGCCTGCTACCTCAAGGTATGTAGAATAAAAGTTTAAAGCTGTGTCTATGTCAGATCTTCAGATTTAGCAAAATTGAATCAGGGACAGTGATCTGAATCAAAAAATCATAGATTCATAGATGTAGGGTTGGAAGGGACCTAAGTAGATCATCAAGTCTGACCCCCTGCCCAGGGCAGGAGACAATACTGGGCTCATATGACCCAGCTAGGTAATTATCAAGTCTCCTCTTAAAGACCCCCAGGGAGGAGCCAGCACCACTTCCCTTGGAAGTTGATTCCAGATCCTAGCTGCCCTGTGAACCTGATGTGCAGCCTGAACCTACTCTCAAACAACTTATGGCTGAATTGAATCACTGTTCCTGATTCAGGCCAAATCTGAATCATGCCCCTAATCACTGTGGGGAGGAGTGGGGGGGAGGGGGGCGTGGCCAGGCCCCAGCAAGATGCTTTTAGTAAGGAGGGCTGCCTACACCATCCCAGGCTTTTCCCTTATTGCTGTTCAAGGGACAGGAGTGTTGCCAGACTCCAGCTCCTGGCTGGCACTCTGTGGCAAGACAGGGTGTGCAGTGCCTGCATCTGTTGATGATACAGAACTATTCAATCTCCCTCCCTGCTTCTTTATACTGTCTGCAGCAATCTGACAGGCAAGCAAGCCAGCAGGGAGATGGCAACAGTGTTTATCACCACATCAGCAAAACAACAGCTTCTGTGCATTAATTCAAACTCTTCTTAAACAGCTTACTGGCTGACCTGTTGATTAGCTCCAAAAAGCCCCAAGAGGTCACTGTTCTGTCTGACTGTCTCAGTGAAACTGGAGACATTCACACACAGACACCTCTCAGCATGAGCTAGCATACCACATACCTGGGGTCTGTGGGCGATGGGAGGGAGGGAGAGAGGGGATCCCTAGTTGTCCAGCAAGCAGTGAGGGGCTGTAGGGCAGGGAGAAGCCAGGCAGAACCTGCTGGACCTGCAGTCTCTGAGGGAGCTCCAGCCAGGGAGCAGAGGGGAGGGGCCAGCCCTGCTGTGGAACAGAGAGCCCCGCCCAGCCCAGAGAGCATCCTGGGATGCTGGGGGAGTCTGGTATATCATAAACCAGCAAGGGGTCTGGGACAGATATTGCATAAACTGGTTTGAGCCAAATCAGTTCAATCTGATACTACATTCGACCAGGTTTATCTCAAACTGGTTTCAGCCATTTTCAAACTGGTATATATGCACTGAACATCTGTTCTGTTACAGGTTTAAACCAGTTTCTGATCACTTAAACCAGTTTATATGTAATGTCTGTCCTTAGCCTTAAAAATGCTTGTGCCTTGCTAAGTGTTATGTCCCTGATTAACTGCAGCATTATTTTACATATTAGTTAGGGACAGCAGAAGACTATTTCATTGTCTTTTAGGTGGGAATGGTATGGCAAGTTTAAACTGAAATATAACGAAAAACAAAAATACTTTGGTCTTTGAAATTTGTGGAAGTCCACTGATGACAAAGGAGCACAAAATGAGAATCCAGCCCCTTGACTTTCACCTTATACTCTGCATGACACATCATTTAGAAGTTTGTTTTGTTTTGTTTTGTTTTTGGGGGAGGGGTTACAACTGAATCCACAGGAACTATCAGGTAACAATGTCCTCCCCTCAATCCTACTGATCTGTCAACAGACATTTGTCATCATGATGTAGTGCTTTTTGTTGGGGCTGTGTGAATAACTGATCCCCTCCCCCAGTTTGACTGAATCAAAAAAAAAAATCTAAAAAATTAAATTACGACAAACTAAAACAAACCTGAAGCATTTCATGTTGGCTGGAGGAAACGTGTAAATGCTCCAGTCACTGTGAAGGGAAATATTTGTTGTAGGCATATGTAAGGAAACCAAAGGGCTTGAGAAGGAGGTAGTAATGGCAGTAGATCTCAATGGATAATCTCAATGGATAACAGCTCAGTGTTTTATCCAACACCATTTGCCCATAGGACAGGAGACTCCCCATTCAGTTCCTTCTTCTACCTCAAGGGTTTTGCATCTACATCTTCCACCTCTCAGGAGAGTGACCTTAGGGGCTTTGGGACCTCTCCCTCTTACTGAAATGGTTCCCCTTTGTATAACTGAGGGAATGCACACTGGAAAGAAGGCAGAAACCTAAGTGTCTCACTTAACCAGGTGAATGTTGTGAGGACCAGGCTAAAGTCACCCTCACTCCATCTCAGGGACTCATTAAGTATTTTATAGAAAGTGAAACAGGTGTCCTGTGTCAGCAAGACCCATTAAGAGCTTCCTACCTGATTGCCTGTGGAATATCTCATAACATGGTGGGGATATTCTTTGTTAGAGGAGAGATATAGGTGAAAAGCAAGTGAGGCACAGGCAGGAACTGAACCATATCCTGGGTGAGAGTGCTCCAATCAGAGAAATAAAAAATAAAGATAAAAAGGGAATGTCATCACCTGTTTTTTTTTTTTGAACGTGGCTCCCCTGACCTCAAGTTTTTTCAGCCAAACCTATTTAGCAAATAACCTGAATTCACAAATGGCAATAAGATGCCCTAAGCTCCAATTCACCTGGCTCAGTTTACTTGCATCTCACAGTCATGTTCTTGCTCCGTGCCCTGTCTAAACTTAGGGAGCATAAGTCAGAGGAGGTCTCCACTTCTTACTCATGCATCTCCTCTTACAGTTAGGTTAAATTAGTTTCTTTTCATTAAAGACCTGCATGTTTTCCCAATTTGCCTCTAGTCAGCTGTATATCTGACACTGAATGCAAGAGGAACAAAATTATATTTAAAACTCAATTGCTGAGGGGTGGCATTAGGCTACATTTTAATTTGGCCATTAACAAGCATGAGTGAACAAGGTATGGATAACTGAGTATGATGTGCTTAATACTCTCAGCCCCCCAAGCAAGTAGATGAGAGTTTGGAGGGTACCATGGGCAGGGTAGCAATCCTACTTTTGCTACGCTAGCACACACCCAGCGAAGGGATAGCAAAGGAGGCGGTGACATTTTCTCATTGTGTTGCTCATGGCTAGTGAAGCATATTGCCACAAAGCATACCTATTACATTATCTTTATTGAGAAGACATCAACTTCTAATTAATGCATGGGAAAGCTGCTTTGTAGAGAGGGAAAATTTTGATCCAATATTCTACATTCCCAAAGTCTGTGGAGCTCCCCGTGTGAGGAAAGAACGTACCAGGGTTGCAGAGGACTGCAGGTGCGGTCCACCGCAAGGTTCTGAGAGAATTTTGACTGCTTTCTCCATAACGTGTTAATGAAAGTAAACTTGGCTGAACATTTATATCAGGTGTTCATGACATTCAGAGTTTAAAATAAAGAGAAGGGGGAAAAAAATGCTGAACCGTGCATGTGTTTCACCATGCCACGAGCAGAGCAAAATGGGAGAAAATGGGTCAGATAAATATTTCACAGGAAAAAAAATAAACCAGTCAACCATCTGTGATAACACACTTAAGCAGTTTTCAAGTAAGAAATTCACTGAGAAGATTACTGGGAAAAAACCACCACACAACTCATGTATTCACGTTTTCATGCATACCCAAACTCCTCCTGAAAATCCATTTGAAATGGTGTTTGCTGGACTCCTCATATTATTAAAATGTAGCATGCCCACCTCAAAGAACGGAGGTCAAGGTGCAGCCTTCTGAAAAAATACTAACTTTCACATACAAATGCTGAAATTAGTGAAGTGACTTTAATTATCCAACTAATTATCATCCCATACATTTCCCATTAGTAGAATCAACTGAAACAAAGACTCTGGATCACTGGCTCATTAAAGTGGGGTATGAGGTACTTTATGAACTGATTTATCCAGTTCTAATTTGTTCCAACACTTAGGATTTTATTTTTCCAGTAACAGCCCTGGAGACTGCAACAACACAACATTTTCTGCATATTACTCTTTGGAATAAATGAATGAGATAAAAATAGATCCTGCATTGAAATTATGATCATTTAAGAGGCAGGTTACCTTGGTGCATCTTATCTCTTGGAAGACATACTGGCTTCTATATCACAGTGATAATATTCAGTGTTTCTTTGGGTAGCAAGGGAATTACACACTTGGCCTCTCTAAGATCAAGGGCTTCATTTCTATACAACAACAGTGGCAAAATCTGGCCTGCAGGCTAAATCTGGCCTGCCAGCCTATTCAATCCGGCCCACGGGGCCTTTAAAAATTTTAGAAAATTAATTTATATCTGCCCATGGCTGCCTGTCAAAGATGACAGGCAGTCAGCGGCAGCAGGACCCAGCAGGAGCCTGTGGCTGAGCAACAAAGCTAGCCCAGCTCCACCCATGTCCCCCACCCCCAGCCCCCAACCAGAAGCCTCTGAAGCTTCTGGCCCTGTGCCCCTAGAGCTGTTCCCCCTCCCTCTGTCTGAGTGGAAAATAAAGTAAGATTGGACGGAGGGAGTGGCTGGAAGTGGTGGTTGCAGGGAGCGGTGGGGGCTGCATGGAGTGGCACGGTGGCAGGGGGCCCATGGGGAGCACTGCAGGAAGTGGCAGCTGTAGAGAGTGGTGGGACCCACGTGGTGCACAGCAGGTGACAAAGCCACAGCAGGCATCAGAGCCATGGTGGTCCCCAGCAGGCAGCGGGGCTGTGGCAGGCCCCAGGAGGCAACGCGGTGGGCCCCGATGGGTGGCAGAGCCACGGGTAGGCCCCAGCGGGTGAGGGGGCTGGAGTGGGCCCCAGCAGGCAGCAGAGCCATCATGGGCCCTAGCACTTGGTGAGGGTTGCAGTGGGTGGCAGAGCAGTAGCAGGCGGCAGGCCCCAGCAGGTGACAGAGCTGTAGCCAGGCCCCAGTAAGTGGCGGGAGCCAGTAGGTGGCAGAGCCGCAGTGGGACCCGGCAAGTGGTAAAGCCACAGTGGGTGGCGGGACCTGGTAGGTGGCAGAACCCCAGTGGGCAGTGGGGCCACAGCAGACCCCTGCGGGTAGCACAGCAGGCTCCGACAGGCAGCAGAGCCACAGCCAGGCCACAGTGGGCAGTGGGGAGGCAGCAGGCCACAGGAGGTGGCAGAGCCACAGCAGGAGGTGGGCCCCAGTGGGTGGCAGAGCCATGGCCGGGACCCGGCGGGCAGACCCACTACGGGGGCGGGCTGCAATGGGTGGCAGAGCCGCAGCCAGGCCAAGGCAGGACCCGGGGGCAGCAGAACCCCAGTGGGCAGCAGCAGTGCAAGCGGAGTGGGCAGCATAGCCATGGGGGGCTCTGACAGATGGAGCCATGGTGAGTGGCAGGGTTGTGGCAGGCAGCGGAGTCACAGCAGGGCTGTGGTAGGTGGTGAGTCCTAGCAAGGGCCACAGGGAGCACTGCAGGAAGCGGGGGTGGGGGCAGGGCGCAGGAGGCAAGCCTGCAGGAGGGAATGCAGGGAAGGTAGTGGCGGGCAGAAACACAGAGCCTGTGCAAGTGCCGTGGGACTGGCAGAGACACAGGGTGGGGTTGCAGAAGCACAGAGCCTGGGCATGGGGTCTGCCTGGCTGCATAGTGTGAGGCTCACATGTAGTGTGTTAGAGCTGCACGCTGTGGAGCTGGCAGCCTGGCCCTGGCTCTCTCTCCCAGCACACACCCAGCCACCATACCCACACCCCACCGTGCACGCGCACACACACACACACACCCACTCTTCCCAACAACACCGCCATTTATATCCCCTTGCTGCCCACACAAAACACACAGTACAGCTGTATTTTAAGCTATTATGCAGGCACCTCTAGATACACTTTTTGTAAACACAGAAATCGGTAGAAAAATATTTTAAAATAAAATTAAAATAGGTTATAGTAGATGTTTTGTGTGTGTATGTATTTTTGTGTGTGTGTGTGTGTGGGTGTATAAATATACATACCTTTTTCACAGTTTCCAGATCACAGCACCCTTCCTCCCAAAAGGAGTACTTCCAGCGCAAGGGGAGGGACTTCCAGTGACAAAGGTCAGGGGCTAGGAGGTCAGAGTTCCAGTCCCAAAAAGTGACCAGGGGTGGGGCAACAAGGGGCATCAAGGGGCAGGGCTACCCATGCGGCCCTCGACAGCTTCCCAAAACTTGGTAAGTGGCCCTCCGCCCAAAATAATCGCCCTCCCCTGCTATATAAACAACGCTCAAACATACATTCTCTCAACTTCATCCACGAAAGTTCACTGAAGTCAATGGGTTTATAAAGCAGATTTTGGCTCACGGCTCTACATTAGGACATGTGGAACATTGACTTTCAGCAGAAGCAGTAAGCCTGTTCCTGAAATTCTGCACACAGAATATATTAAACCTTTCCTGCCCTGCTTTTGGCATCCCTGGGGGCCACAAATTGGAAGGAAGGAAGAGAAAAATCACATAGTGGGACAGGTCTCATCTCTATAAGCATCTCTGCTTGGTTACCTGTGGTAGCAAACGGTGTTAGCTGAATCAATAAAAGTATGAAGAAATATCTGAAAATATTTAGGACAGACTCATTTCCGTTCACTTGCAGTTTGCAAGAGGGATGCCCAAGAGGTTAATATCAACCACTGCCAAATGGGCATAGATCTCATTCTGAGCTCTTGCCTAATGATGCACATAATTTGTCATGCTCATTCATTGTCCTAAGAATATCAGGTGGAAGATATACTTACGTTTCTCTCTCTAAAACTAGAAAGCCAACTACCGGACAGTCTAAAGCTAAAAGGCACTAAAAAGCTAAAAGCTTCAATGCATGGAATTAACTAAGTTCAAAGGCTATCTCCAGTGTAGCAATTTTCCTGCTACAGGACAAGCAGTTCATAACCTGGAGGCAGCTTTTCATTGGAACATCAGCAACTGCAACTGGCTGGGGCATATGGAAATTATTACACTTTAGCATTCTTTTAATTATATAATATGCCCAAAGGATCATGAAAGCACATGAACTTTGCTGAAAAACATGCTGATTTGGTAGTGTTGATCACATGAGCCAAAAATCTCCCCCAGATTTCACAATTAAAATAGGATAAGATGCCTTACCAAGCATGGCTATTTTCTACAGAGATCTAAATCTAAATACTCAGCATTCACATTCATCATTTTTATATACCTTATAAAATAACATGGGTACTGTAAGTCCCAATAGCCCTCATCTTGACCAAACAGGGATAAAGTTAGCCATTTACCTTCTGGTTTTAAATGCTTCAGATCCCTGGAATCACAGGTTTGACAGTCCTGTTTTAGGCCTTTATGCATCAAAGGATGATCAGCCAAGGATCCCAGAAAGGGAGTTTGCAGGAGGAAAGGGGAAATAAAATATTGCCACTAAAAATAAGATAGCACACTGTAAGCAGCATACCACCTCTTTGGTCTGTAACTAGCCCTGACAAACACAGACACTGACACACCAAACACTGCAGAATAGAATCACAAAGCAGCTTCACAAGTGCTTTTGATTTGGCTGATTGTCTCAGTGACATTTATCTAAACAAACCAGAACTTTAAGGTGTTCCCTAGCCTGAAACTGACACTTAAAAGAAGGCGGAAATCTACAGAAACTCTCTCTTTGGCCACACCTGATAAAATTCATAAAAGTCCATCTTCAGAGTCACTTCTGAGTCCCATAATAACATTCAAAGAAAACATCCAGAGGCATCCACCGTATTGTATTTTCTGTTGTAAAACTTCTGATCTACTCTGAATTTCAGGCTCTGGAATTTATTCTGCAACAGGTTTTTCTCTTGAATAACCTAACCTGATACTAAACTTCTACAGGACCTAGAAAAAAAAAATCACAGTTATGATGACATGTTGTAGAGTTATTCAGTAAAGAAAAGCTCTCTCTCTGGTGCATGTATGTATTAACTTTTTGTTTTCCATTTACTAAATATTCATTTTTATCATCAACAGCAGCATGGTACCAAGGGAGCCCCTACCAAACTGTCCATATTCTAAACAAAGTAGGAACTACTAGAATCAAATTTTCAAACAACCTCAAGCTAGTTTCTGAATATATTTATCTACTTTTGCATATACAGTACTACCAAACAAGGGTTTCATCGAGCTCTCAGTGAAATCAATGAGAGTCACTTCACTGACTTCAGAAGAAACTGGATGACCCAGAGTACAGGAATTTGAACATAAACAATATCTGCGGATGGAGAATGCAATTAGAACATTGATGCCAAGGTGAACGGGGGGCCTATGTCATAGCAAAGCCTGACTCAAGTTTTCCATTATAAGCTTATTTGCCTAAAGCTATTCCTTACATTCTTCTCTCATGGTACTGTTTACTGTTTGTTGAGTACTGACCATGTGTTTGGTGGTGTTCAAAACAATATCTCCCTTACCTCCTCCCCAACAATCTTCTAGCACACAATGCTGGATTCCTATCCTGCTTTTGCCGTTACGTATTTTTTTCCTATTTTATACATGATCTGACCCGATTTCCAACATCTGAATCATACATGTGTATGTGTACAAACTCTGCTTGGTAACAGGATTCTTTGTAATTGGACAGGAAACTAAGTCTGAATGCCTCCATTGAAGCCATCATCATATAGCAACCTCACTGGTTCAGATCCCAAGAAGCCCAGGCTCCAAGCCATCTCTCTACCACACTACCTTGTTGGGCTTATTACTTCCATAATACTAAAGAAAAGTTTGTATGCACAAATCTGACACAGAAAAATATTTCCTTCCATTCTAAAAGGGCCCACCAGGTCAACTCTAGCTAAGGGCCTGTCATTGTTTCCATTATGAAGTTCTACTTTCTCTTGCAGTTATAAAACTGGACTGTAAAAATATGCGCCAAGTTCCAATTTGGCGTGTAAGTTCTTAGCCCAGAAGTAAAGTCAGTTCATATATTTTAAGCTAGCAACTAATTTGACTTAATCAGTTGTAAGACACAGGAGTGCAAATAAATATAGAAATTTTCTGGTTTTAATAATTTGTTTTCTTGCCGTTTAAACCAGCCTCATATCTAGAATGTAATGCGGCTAACCATGAGCTTGATTCTCATCTCACACAAGTTTCATAGGTACATAACTCTGACTTCCATGCTTAGTCTGCACTTACAATGGTGTCAGATGAGAATTAGGCCCCATTCAAACAGAAAGCAAATCAAGCTTCTGTTATCACAGTTTCATTTTTGTCCAGACAATTGATTGTACCTGCAAAATTGGTTATATGTCTGTTTAGTACAGGCAGCCATTTGAAACTAAAACAGATTTCTTAATGATGTGAGTAGGCAGGATGGAGCATGTTCAATTTCCTAGGTGTAATACTACACATAAATATGGGGGAGAATCTAAAGACTGGCTATAAATTCAGTCCTTAAACAATGAAGTTAGATCAGATAGTCTCTGATCTAGTTGTGTAATTTACAGTGATAACACATGGCAATCATATCCTTATCTGATGTCGCATCAAAGAAAGTGCAGAAAATGGAATTTTGCCCCTCATTTTTCTTGCAAAAGCAGTTATTTCCCATGAACAAGAGCGATTTTGGAAATGTTTTCTATGGACCAAACTAAGAGGGACTTCTCAATTATAATGAAATGGATCATCCAAAGCATCATCTTAACATTAAACTATGAGGAGCTGGATTAACACTTTCCCAGAATACTGGCAGGGATTTTCATCTGGAATATTTCTTAAGGGGACCTGCCTCTTTTAAGAAACACAATGCCCACATTTCAGAATATGAACTCCTAAAGTAAAAAATAAAACAAAATACATCCAAATTCAATTAACGTGATTAAATTTTTTTGCTTACTGTCTTTCCTTTCCTTTCGCAGCCAAATCCAGGACAAGAAAACAGGTAACCAGACTCCTCAACCTGTCTGGCCTTATACTCTGTCTCACCATCCACATAATCAAATTTTTGAAAACGGTTAGCTGTTCTGAGGTACAAATTAGGACATTATTTTTTCAGATGCACTTGATGTATCAGCTTGTATTAGATTCAGACCAAAGGGGTCCATTAAAAGACCAGCAAGTATTAGAAGTACAAATGCCTCAAAGCACTTTTTTGGTGATAACTTTTATTGTACCAACTAGAGATGGGAGAGCTGTTAGACAAGTTTTCAAGCACCAAATTCCATGCCTCAGGTCTGGGAACACAGTAGATAGAGCCTCAGCCAAATATCAGATAATACAACATTCTTGTGTTTTTTGATATTTAAAAGGCAGTAAAGAATTTTCTATCATTTACAAAAAACTCCCACTCTGCTTTTAAAGTGACAAGGTTCCCCTGCAGCCAATTTACCTGGATAATTAAGGATTCCCTCCTCATGGGAAAAACTTCTGTATGATCTTCTGCCTTATACACTTCTCTCAGCTGCCTCACTTTTAAGGGGCAAGGCCCGGGGAAAAGATCTGTTGTCTGCAGTCTACCAGGTCAGATCCCTTGGAATATACCAGTAGGTAGCTGGGTCTAACCTAGAACAGCCCTAAAATTACACCCCAGGACAAACTGGCCATAGAATCAGTCAGGGATCCCTTAGCCAGGCTAATCCTATCTTGGATACATCATGGGATCTAATTCACAGACGTACAAGGAGTATATCAAGATAATCATAATGGCCCAGCACACAAAACACTTTCATCACTGTAATTACACACAAATGTAAATGACACAGGGATCAGGACCAGACATGCTATCGGCCTATTCCAGCATAGCATATTGTGGGCTGTTATTATGGTGCCTTGCTTGAGTAAGCTGCTGGCGCATAACATTTATACCTGTATAATTTTACCTCTTATTGTTCCCTAGGTAAGCCTGAACTAGCCTGAGCAAAGTTGACCTAGTATCAACCTCACAAGTTTATATAGACACCTGAAAAACTAACCACCATGTTTTTTTCATCCTTAGCAACATAAAAACTGTTTGGGAAAATTAAACTGAGATAGCTTTGTGTGGAAATTTGTTTTGCATTATTGCATTTTAAAGAAAGTATCTTCTGCTACTGCTTCCCAGTACCTTTTTAAAGAGGGTACTTGTGTTTTGTAGTTATTTTTCAGCAACTATACTTTGATTGTTTTCTTATTCTTCAAGCCTGCCCCTGCTACATACCTATTTTACATACTACTCATATTGGAAAAGCACTCAGAGACCCTGATCAGGATCGAGACCCCATCAAGTTGTGTCCTGTATAAGCATTCTACAAAATTAGCCCCGGCTTCTATAGAAGGACCTACTAGCGCAGGCCCTTGTACTTAAGCACCTCAAACTTTTTCAATGCATCCTGATATAACAGCTGGCGATTAAAATTTTCATCAACTCCATATGAAGCAGTGACTCATTTTTCTCATTTGCAGGCTTCCAAGAACAAGGATGGAAGGGCTTCCAAGATGGAGAGCCATCTCAAGTGGTGTCCCCCAGGGATCGGTGCTTGGGCCCGTGCTCTTTAACATCTTTATCCATGACTTGGATGAGGGAGTGGAAAGCACAATGATTAAGTTTGCAGAAGATGCCAAGCTGTGGGGAAATGGGGACACATCGAGGACAGGGTAAGGATCCAGAATGACCTTGACAGCCTGGTCCTATGGACTGAATGCAATCAGATGAGGTTCAACAGGGACAAGTGCCAGGTCCTTCATCTGGGCAGGAAGAACCCTCATCATAACTATACAATGAGTGGTGATCCCCTGGTTGACACTGCATCTGAAAGGGACCTGGGGGTGACAAATTGATCAGAAGATGAATATGAGCCAACAGTGCAATGAAGTCACCAGCAGGGCAAACAGAACTGTGGCGGGCATCAGCTGATGAGTTGCCCATAGATCCACAGAGGTGATCCTCCCCCTCTATTCGGCACTGGTGAGGCCACAGCTGAGTACTGTGCCCAGTTCGGGGCACCGCACTTCAAGAATGATGTGGGTAAGCTCAGAAGGGTACAGAGAAGGGCCACCTATATGATCAGGGGCCTGGAGGATAGGCCCTGTGAGGACAGACTCCAAGAACTGGGTCTGTTCAGTCTAAGTAAGAGAAGACTGAGAGGTGACTTGATAGCTGCCTACAGGTACGTTAGGGGCAAACACCAAGATCTAGGGGAGCAACTCTTCAGAAAGGCACCTCTTGGGAGGACGAGGTCCAGTGGACCCAAGCTAGTTGAGGGCAAATTTAGGCTGGACATAAAGGAAAAACTTCTTTTCCATAAGGGTATCTAGAATCTGGAATACACTCCCAGCAGAGGTGGTGGAATTGCCATCCCTGGGTGTTCACAAGGAGGCTGGACAAGCACCTTGCTGAACTCATTTGAGTGCAACTACCTTCTGCTCATGGCAGGGGACTGGACTTGATGATCTTACAGGTCTCTTCTGGTCTTACTAGTCTATGATTCTAACAAAAAAGAAAAAACAATATTATGATATTACTTTTCCAAATTTCTGCCTGTCTCAGAATTTTCTCACTCAAAGTGTCCACACAAGTGCCTTCTGAAGGGAGCAGAACTTATCACTATCACCAGGCTTCTGTTCTTACTTTTTCTAGCTCATCTTGATCCATACATATACTTCTCAGTTTGGCTTTCCTGTTGCTACAATGTGTTATCAATTACTGCACTATAAACAAGTAGGCAACTGTTCCATTCCTAGGAAAGAAAAAAAAGAGTCTCTATGGATATGAAACAACATAAATTTAACCAGCTTTTCCTTTACATATAAAGCTAAAAATAGTTAGCTGATTCTCAAGGAAAAGTAAGAACAAAAAAGAGAAATGACCATCTTTACCCTTGTAATTGCTTTAGACTGTTTCATTATAGCCATCTATATGATGCCCTTTCCTGTGACAGCTCTAATATCAGGTCGTCTGTGAACCTTAGCATATTGCATGCACATTTGATTGACAATGAATTGACAACCTGCCCTGTCATGGCTTGGAAGACCATAAAAGATGCAAAACTAACAATTCAATCACTTTGGTAGGTTGTTTTTCCTAGTCTAGTCCTAGAAAAATCAATCCTATTTCTCTCTTCCATACTGGCTTTCATATACCATATTTACTTATATACCACATACATCTTTTCCCTGAAAATTAGTTTTTGAAAATTGGTGTTCAGTCTTAAGCAGGGAAGCTGGTTTTCTGCCCAAAATAGAAGCACCGAGACACTGACATGGCTTCCTTCCCTTGCTTCCAGAAGCTGCAGGAGGGAGGAGTATTGCTGAGCAGGGACAGATCCGGGGGGGTGCAGTCATATCCCCTTTTAAGTTCCTGAACCACCCAGAGTTTAAATCCAACTGCCTGGCAGAAACAGTGGCAGTTCTATTTAGGTGGCTGCTATACAAGTCAATTGTCTTCATGGCCATTATAATCTACCTCATTCCTGTTAATCTCTCTTCATTCAACAGGTATTAATGACTCTCTCCTTCTTTTGATGTTCCACTAATAAAGCTATCCTCTCTTCAGCAGTTTAACTACCCCTGGCCTCTTCTGTTTTACAACCCTGCAGATTGTTTTTAGCTCTCTTCAAAATCTGAGATCAGCCCATGGAGTCCACTCTTCAACAGCAGCAACAATTTCAGCTTTTGGCTGAGCAACCAAGAGCTGCTGACAACTGGGCTGTAAAAGAGTTAAGCTGTAGCTTCCTCCGGAGCAAGAAAGAGAGCGGGACCAAGTAAAAGATGAGGCGCTGTCCTTGCTCTATGCTGCCATAACTCCAGAAGAATCTTTTCTCCTTCCTCCTGCATTCCAAAAAAACCAGGATGATTATTTGGGGGTACATAGTACACACCTCATTTTCTCACATACCATCTACTCGTGTCAGCAACTTCAGAAGAGCTGGGGGGGGACAGGGGAAGTAAGAGGCACTGGCAGAGTTGGGTGCAGTGGGTGGGGAATGAGGGGCACCTGCAGGGCCGGGGGCTGTGACTTGGGAGTGAGGGGCCTGGACCTGCATTCTGTGAGCAAAGGGGGCAGGGGAAGCTCTGATTTTTCATGATAAAAACCCCCAAAATCAAATATGAAAATGTATAGGTATTTAGAATGTATTTTGTTATAGTGACTGAGGCACTGGCAGGCTTCCAAACTGCTTTGAAATTGTAAATATATCGAGAAAACATTGTGTTCAGCTGATACCTATATGAAGTGTCGTTTCATTTTAATCGCAGATTCGAGGGTTTTTATCAGAGGATTTGTGATGTTTTTTTTATCAGAGAAAACCAGGATCCCTGATCATTGCCAACAGCTGCTATCTTCACATACCAAGTCCCAACAATATGCTAATAATACTCTGCGTTCGTACCATATGGTACCACTCACATGGCAGATACCAGAGATGTAATGTGACACTGAATATTCCTCTGATGCCAACATAGTGTCAGTATTCCCAAACATCAACAGGTGAGGGAGGAGGAATTTACAGGACAGAGGAAACGAACACTTAAAGGGAGTGAGAGTATCAAAAATCATAACATTTCACTAAACTTTCACCTGAAAATCCCTCTGTTTCCCTAAATGGCCCCTCTGCTCAGCAGCTGCTGGTTATGGAGGGATGTGGATTTTCCTGCTGCCTGTGGTGAACTGCACTTTTAGTAGGAAAGTCAAACAAGCAGCTGGCTGGTTTGTAGTTGGCTTCTCTTTCAAGCCCTGCATTGCCCTTTGTTCTGAATAAAACCTTGGAAAGTAGAGAGGCTTGGGGACTGCCCGGATCGTTACATAAACACTGGCTTGAGGGAAACTCACTTGTCTGCCTGATTTCTCTTAAAAAGCGTTAATTAATTCATTCATTGTTTCAATTCACCAGTACGGAAGTTACAACCTGCTGCTCAATTTGGGGTTGGCTTATGGTATGGGGTGCCAGGGGTCAAGGTGCGCTGCAGAACTACTATCCACAGAATAGGAATATCAAAAAGCAAAAGAATGGCTCTTCAATAGCCACAGGATGCCATTTTGTACACAGAGCAAGTTTGATTTGACAGTCTTGATGGCAGATGGGCTTATCTGGGTAGAGTAGACTGCAGAATTCAAAAATACAACTTTAACTTGAGGAGTCTGTCATTGTCCGTACAGTGTACAGCACAGTAGTTTTAATGCAACAGTTGATAAATTCCACCAGTGACATCACAAAACAAACAGAACCCAGAACCCACACTAAAGATGAGCGAATATCTGACAGTGACTGTCACCTGCTAGCCATTTTATTTTATTTTTTTTAAAAAAACCTCCTTAATGATCACCTCACCTGCAATGCATGTGCAAGCAACATGTGTGCAATGAAATGTCTAGTGTGTACATTCAATTCTCAGGGCTGCATATAAAAATCAAGCTGTTGGACATCCTTCCATCTGTTGAGATGCTCGATATGCTAAATTGTTATGATCCTGTGAAGGAACTGGGCCTACAGCTTGTGGTCCAGCACAGGTTGGAAGAAACTAAGAACTACTTTTCTCAGCACTCACTTGCAGTAGCTCCAGGCACCCTAAAAAGCCCTTTTCTATAACCAGCATGCTCCCTGCTATTCCAAAAACTGAGTCAGGAAGGGCAATACAGAACTTGCTACATTGGTTTTATGCCGGCTGATAACTTCCTTACACTAGGAAAATGCTCAACTGTCCATGTAGGGCAAACCAAAGACACTGTTCGTGGTGATCTGTGACTCAAAGGGATCTCATCCAAAAGCATTCAGTTTTTTAATATTATTTTCTTTGTGCAAAGGCAGGTTTAATGAAATATAAAGCCTGTGATTAAAAGTGAATGCATCTATGAAAACCTAGATTTTCAGGAGTTGCTCAGCATGGGCCTAACATTGTTCCTGTTTGAACAGACACCAAGCAACTTTGAGGATTTGTAAAAATCCAAACCCAAGGGTTAAATGAGTGTCTGGGGTAACAGCTTCTTAATGGGAAATGCTCTGCAATAAATGCTGCGTGAGAGAGGAGCGTGCTCACTTGTGTCCTTAAACAGCACAGAAACAGAGCTACGTGACACTCAGCTGTTTTTGCTCCACACAGGTTCCAGCAAGCATTCACTTGGTTTTGATGCATGTGAATATTCACCACAAAGCTTTGCTTTGAGTTTCTCATTTGAAATCAAGCAAAACTCTGCCAAAACCACAGCACATCAAAACCACAGGAAACCATGACTTTGGCTCAGTTTTGATATGGAAGCCAGAAACACAGTGCACAGGTTCAATCAAAACTGGGGCACAGTCCTTTTGGTTATGAAACACAGCAAAATTTCCAGCAAAACAAGTCAGTTCCTACGCAAGCAAAAGCTGTGAAAGTTTTGCCTGGTTTGGGGTTTTGTTCTAAATATTTTGCACGGCTCTAATCTAGCTTACATATTTTTTAACTATAAACACTGGATAAAAGGAATGAGAGTAGGCACCGATTAAAAAAAAAAAAAACACAACGAAAAACAATCCTCCAATTTTCTGCTTTTGAAGTTTCAGTTAAAATGGGATTTAACTCCATCTATTAGTTCTAGCACACTTCATTAATGAGAGCAACCTTGGTGGTACTCAGCCTTGGAGGCTTCAAAACCCACACAGTTTCATGTTGAAAATATGTCCATGTTTAAATTGCTTCACAAGGAGATAAAAAGCACATAACCTTTGTAAATCATGTATTATAAACTAATGGCAGCAAAGCCATATGTGAGTCCTAGCTGCCAAGCATTAGATCTTTTTCAATAGTATTCCTGTCAACAAACTGCAATAAACTTTTATGAAAGAAAAGGAAAAGAAGACTGGAAAATGATTTTAGGTTTCAAAATAGACACAGGCATAAAGAAAATACACATTTGCAAAGCAGTAAAAGCAACATGGGATGCGAAAGGAAACCAATCTGGAATCTAGAATAAGACGAGCCAGAAACCTGAAGGCAGAGCAAAGTTGAAGTGGCTTATAAGCCAAGAGTAAAGAAAGGTCAGCATGGAGCAGCTGGTAACCATACAAAAATAAATAAAATAAATAATTCCGGTGTATTATTACACAGACAGCACAAAATGGCAGCCAGATCTCCCAGAACTGACCTGCCTTTTTCATAGATTAAAAGAATAAACTGACCTGAGTTTTAACCTGTCTGTTAAAACTGGGATGCTAAACTTCAGCTGAGCTCAGGAGGGGGCCATAATACAATGAAACAATGAACAATCAGAAACATCTGACCTGTCATAGAGTTTTCAGATGTACACAGTTGTTCTCGCAGTTTTTCCACGTCATCTGGATGAACCTGCTCATACAGAGTGCTGCCAAACCATTCTGACTGGGGCTGGTTCAGCACGGGAGTAACCGAATCCGATACGTAAATCACTCTTCCCGTCTCAGCTGCAACCACAAACAGGAACCCATCTGCAGCCTCCAGGATAAGATGTTTCAGCTCCTGCCAAAGGACAGATTCAATTAGGTTGCCAGCAAGAAAAGGAAATCAAAGTATGCACCTGTCACTAGCAACACACAACATCATCTTGCCATAAAAAATAAGTGAACATTTTTAGCATCTCAGGCACTAAAGTATACATCGCTTATCTTTGTTGCAAACAACTGCACTGCATTTCTATATCTGCTTTCCTTTGATTATCTCAATGCACTTTAGAAAAATTAATTGAGCCTCTGTGATGGGTTTTCATCATAAAAAGGTGAATTAAATTATGGACAGGGAAAGAAAACCAGCCATGCTCTATACCATAACCAGTTCAAACTCAGTGAAATGAGTGGTGGCCTTCCACGACCAGGTCAACCTGGTGACCTTCTACAACCAGGTCACCAAATCCTTAGATGCAGGGGTAGCAGTGGATATAGTCTTTCTGGACTTTCAGAAGGCCTTCGACACTGTTCCTCACCCTGTTCTCATTAAAAAACTAGGGGACTGTGGTGTCGACACCTACACAGTCAAATGGGTTGCCAGCTGGCTAAGTGTGGTGGTGGATGGGTAATTTTTGACCTGGAGGGATGTGGGCAGTGGGGTTCCACAGGGCTCGGTCCTTGGCCCGCACTGTTCAACATCTGCATCAGTAACTTGGACAAGGGGGTAAAAAGCACCCTGTTCAAATTTGTTGATGACACTAAGATGTGGGGGGATGTAGGCACGTTAGAAGGAAGGAATAGGCTACAATTGGACCTAGACAGGTTACGAGAATAGGATGGGATTCAACACCGACAAGTGCAAGTTGCTGCACCTGGGGAGGAAGAACCAGCACCATACCTAAAGGCTGGGGAACTCCCTTCTCGCCAGTGCAGAGGCAGAAAAGGATCTTGGAGTCATCATTGATGCCAAGATGAACATGGGCTGGCAGTGTGGGGATGCAGTCAGGAAGGCCAACCGCACCTTGGCATGCATCCACAGATGCATCTCGAGCAGGTCCAAGGAGGCGATCCTCCCCCTCTATACGGCACCAGTCAGGCCGCAGCTGGAGTACTGCGTCCAGTTCTGGGCGCCGCACTTCAGGAGGGATGTGGACAACATGGAGAGGGTGCAGAGGAGGCCACTCACATGATCAGGGGGCAGCAGGACAGGCCCTACGAGGACAGGCTGCAGGACCTGAATCTGTTCAGCTTCCACAAGAGAAGGCTGAGGGGGGACCTAGTAGCTTTTTGCAAACTAGTCAGGAGGGACCAGCAGGCGTTGGAGGAGTCCCTGTTCCCCCGAGCACTACCAGGAGTGACTAGAAATAACGGTCACAAGCTGGCAGAGGGTAGATTCAGATTAGACATGAGGAGGCGCTACTTCACTGCCAGGGCGGCTAGGTTCTGAAACCAACTTCCAAGGGAAGTGGTGCTGGCTCCTACCCTGGGGGTCTTTAAGACAAGGCTTGACAAGCACCTTGTTGGGGTCGTTTGACCCCAGTACTCTTTCCTGCCATGGCAGGGGGTTGGACTTGATGATCTGCTCAGGTCCCTTCCGACCCTACTAACTATGATACTATGAAATGTCCTATAAAATTTAATAGGGATGACACAGCCACAGCTCCAAGGACTGTATTTGTATTTTACACAAAACTGTCATTGGATAAAATACAGAAATTATCAAGGGAACAAGGACTGAAACTCAGGACTCTCTCCAAAGGAGTGCCGTAATCACTAAGGAGTGAAATCTAAGTGGATGGCATCTCTCTGCCAACCGGAGTGAGGTGTCTAAAGCCTTGTCCACCTCACAAGCCTTCTGCCAGAAGACAACTACCATAGAGATGATGCCAGAGCATGGGGCACACAGCTTTTTGCCCATATCTAAAAGGGTAACTTTGGTTAATAGGGAAGAAAAACCATGGCTTATTGTTTTATTCTGGCTTAGTCGAGACTATTCAGCACCAACACAACTCTGACAGCAAGTGAGGTTTCTCTGGGAAATCCCCATCTTTTATTTTCTATGTCACAATACTGATCAAACACATAGTCTTCAAAGCCAGGGTCTTCAAGAGCTGCCCCAGACTTCTGTGACTGAGCCTACAATACAGAAGAGACAGCAAATCAATAATTATGCCTTTGCACTAGGCCTGGAACCACACTTCAACTGCTCTCCTCGCATCTGACTGCGTGCATTGATGCACTAAGAGGCTTAGTCTGGAAGACATGATGTGGGACAGTCCCAGCTCTATCCTGGCTTAGAACAGACAGAACTCCATGGAAGGTGCATTTCCTGATCAAAGACTAATAATGTGTTATCAAAAATCAAGGTCAGAAGTCCTCATTAGTCTAATGGTCCTCAGGGTTAGCATGGTCAAGGCATTCCAGTTTCTGTAGCCAACAGCACATTAAAGGTCTGATACGACTAGCACCACATCCGAGCACCTTTGACTCTACAGGCCATATGAGAGGTACAGCTAAACTGACTGGCAACAGCCTTTGACATAAGTCTAGATCAGGCCTCAAACTCACATTTCTCAAGCCATAAAGAGACACCTTAGCCAGTCTGCCACTGCATCCTGATAAACTCTTAATAGCACCTAAGACATGCTAACCACCATAAAACCACTGATAAACCACCTGCTTTTGCCAACCCGTCTTATTTGTGAAATACCTACCCAAAAGAAAAACAAGACAGTTCTGTTAAAATGGCTTGCCTCACTACACAGTCAACTGTACCTTGCAGAGATGGAGTGATCCCATTTGTAAACGATACTGAATAACACCACCATTTCTGAATGTGATTATTGTTTAAAGAAAGGGAAAATGAAGCAGAGACTTGAGCAGTGAGTCAAACACCAACAGCTGCTTACTTAACAAACATGGACAGCCTCGAGCTGTGCTTTACATATGTAAGCACTTAACTGCGCAGAGCAAAAGCGTGCATGTTGCATGCCTCCGACTTCTAGAGCGCCTGAAGCCATTAGGAGCTGCCAGTGGATACAACAGAATCTAGTCTCCTTTCACACACAAAAGGGAGTTATAGCTCTTTGTATACAGCAAACAAGACACTAGAAAGAAGCCTTCGTCACCAAGTTCTGACCCAAACTTGACAGTTCTGAGGTTTTAAAGACAGGGTCTTGATGTATGTGGTTCAGAACCAAGTCCAGATTTTTCCAAAATCCCTGTGCATGTTTATATCCAGAATACTGTTTCAGGTCTCTTGTTAAATGAGACAAGGTAAACAAAGACAGGAACTTACTGATAGATGATCCTGGCTCAACCCTTTTCACAGTATTAGCAATACAGATTGTGAAAGGAAAACATTTATGGAGCAACTAACTACCTGTTCTGTTAGGAAAGAAGGTTTATATGCTCCATCAGTAGACTTATTTCCAGTGCCCCTCATAGACTTCATGTGAGAGACAGCCATTCGGAGAATTGTCAGCTTGTCAGGTTTACGGGCCAGCGCACTGCAGGTAGGTACCATGTCAGACAGCTCAGTGATGTATTGTGTCATCTTATTTCTCCGGCGTCTTTCAATTTCGCTATGGTTCTCCCTAAACACATAAAGACAGACCAAGCCAACAGAAAACAAGACACGATCAGTGCAAGAATTTCCATTGTATGTAGTAAATAATAATAATAATAATACTTTGCACTTACAGAGCATCTTTCATCCAAAGAGATCAAAGTGCTTTAAAAAGGCAAGCATTATTATCCCCCATTTTACAGGTGGAGAAACTGAGGCACAGGGAGAGTTAAGTATGACTTGCCCAAGGTCACACCATAAGTCAACAGCAAAGCTGAGAAAAGAACTGAGATATATGAACAGCTAGTTCCTGACAATAACTCCCCTGGTCATTTTGCCTCGGTTTAGAGCAGCCTGCAGAAGGAATAAGTATGTGGCTGAGGTCTGTCAACTTCAGGTGAAGTCCTGATCTTTCAGAGGCACACTGAGCCCTCCTCCTTAGCATTAGGTCTTTAAGTGAGGTGTTACCCATTGCTACATAGGGCCTGATCCAGCTTCCAGTTAAATAAATGGGAGCCCTTCTGTTGATGCCAGCAGCTGGATAAGGTCTGCAGGAAAGCATCAGTCATGTGACTAGCCATGTAAAACTAAAAGTCCTGTCCTGCAGTGCCAAGCAGCACACTGCAAGGTCTCAGTCTTGGAGTGCTGCATAGGCAATGAACGGCTGCATGAATCAGACTGTAAGATCATGACCACCTATGGTAAAATAATAAAGGAAAATACCCAAAACAAATACCAAGAAGTTGAGAAGGCACTGGCTTGCTAGATGTAGAATATAAGCCACCAAATATACTGATAAAATAATGACAGTGTTCCACACTCAAATAACTATCTTCCGAACGGTTTACAAAGATTTCCTTGTGCATCTTCAGAGCCTTTCCATTTTTACAGAGCTGACAGAGGCGAGTTGACTATGGTTACAAAGAAGTCAGTAGTCACTGCTAGAGCTGGGATTTGTACTCACAGTTCTTCAGCACATTAGTGGTTTCAGCACAGTATTAGTTTTAAATATATATAAAACCACTATGCTTTGATTTTAATGTGTGCCTGGCATAGGGGACATTACAGACAAAGCCACACTTTAAAGTCTTTACTTGGGGAAAATGGTCATTAAAGTAATGTGTTCTTTTACCTGGGTAAGAAGTACGTTTTAAACCTGCATAAACGTTTAAAGAAATTAGTGGGCTTGGGAATACCATTTCTACACTTAGCCTATAATCAACAACTTTCACTGTGAGAGACAACTCTCAATACACCCATGAAATGAATATCCAAATATGCAAAACAACACCCAGCAAATAAAGGGTTTATTTCCTCTCCCACTTGTAACTTCCCCAAACCCTGCAACCAACCACAAGGATCACTGACTCATTTTATTCATGATGCCCACATCTGCAATTACAAGCATATTGCCGAGTCAGCAAATTGAACTTGGGGATTTTTCAATTAACAGCTATAAAGCTAGGATTTGGGGGCTCAATCCTCAACTGGTATAAGTCAACATATGTCAAGATCAATGAAGTTATACCAATCATACAAAAAACTGCACTTATAGAGATGCATGCCTTTAGCTTCTGAATAGGCAGCAGCATACTGTACCTGTCAGGTGGCAGATAAGAACAAGTACAGGACAAGTACATGCCACTTCTGATGTCGAAGCAGCATCCTCCACTGACTGCCATGAGATGTGCAGATTCTCTTGTGGGATCGCTGACTGACCCAACAAGATGTGAAGTTGCAGGTGGAGAATCCACTAACACTGATAGGTACAATCTTAGAAGAGACTAAAGTATTCTGATTTAGCATAAATTAGGGCTGAATAATCAGGGAGCAACTCATGAAAATGGAAGCATAGCTCAGAATACTTTTCAGAGCTCAAAATACTTTGCAGTTAATTTAACAACTAAGCATTTTTTTTTCAAATTTAGAAGAAGTCCAAGTTGCATTATGTTCTTCACTCAAAATATTCTAGTAATCAAGCAGTCAATGAACATCTAGAAGCATGGGAGTATGCAAAGGCTCTGGTGCTTCAGAAGACATACCATTCCCGTAAGTTATCATGTGCAAGTGTAACAGATCTGAGGTACTGTCACAAAAATGATGGTTTTTAGGGCTCTCTCCCCACATTCACTGTTCAAATGACATGTTAGGGTCTTTTGAGTAAAGCAACAATATATACAAACATACTGCAGTGTCAGCTCATCTTAAGTAAGCTAAATGACTTCCCTTGGTTAAAGTCAACCTCAAATTTTATCACATTTTTTCTACTGGAATACTTGCAGATTTAAAAGAGTCTCTTCAACCACAAACACGCATTCATTTCTAATGGTAAAAATTTTTCACTGCTAGAAACATGTATCAGGGAGAGGGAGCAGTACAAGCATTCAGACTGCAGCTGCTTATCTCCCCACTGCTTCTTGCACCTTTCTAAAACCAGGGTAATCCCGGGCTGCAGAAAGCATGGAAAGTAGCAACTGCTCCGGTCATCTTAATCCCAGCGGGTGGGCGGAAGGGACTGGAGCAGCAGGCAAAGCTCCCAACCTGCTCCTCAGACTGATAACCCTGGTCTAAGGAGTGGGCAGGGAGCAAAGAGTGGCTGTTCCTTCCTTCCTCATCCTAACTACATGAAGGGTAAGAGCAGCTGCCCTCACCGCATCTTCTCCAGAGGGGTGACCAGGGTTGTGGAAGACAAGGGAGCCTTTCCCCACCACTCAACTACTGCTGAGACAGGTAAGAGGCAAGCAGCAACTGTTCCCCGTGCCTTTCCCAGACCAGGGTGACCCCCTCAGGAAGGTATAGGGAGCATTGCCCTGTTTCTCAACCCCTCCTGGTCTCCAGAAGGAGTCAAGTAGCAAGGAAGTGTAGTGGCACCTGTTCTCCAGGCTGGGGATGGGTTTTTTCTCCTGGAACTGCCATTTTTATTCAGGTGTGAATACCTGTATGCTCATGGTTTCTACCAGCAAAGCTGCAATTCTCTCAGTAGAAACTTAACACCTGTATGTGGCATGTATGTGCATGTATCAGACTGCAGGACTGGAACAATGCATTTGAACATGGAGAAGATACAGTAAAAGCTTCCTTAAATCAGCACCTTACAAGCTGGCACGCTCTATTAATCGGTATGCTGGCTTGTAAGGTAAAAGCAAAACCAGAAGTGCCTACCCGTGGCACTTCCAATTTCGCCAAGCCCCCATGGCCCAGGGCATAGCAGCTTGTGCAGGGCCCACCTCCCTGTCCCTTGGGGCCTGCAGGAGGGTCAGTGATGTGGCAGGAGGGGTGACAAAGCCCCGGACGTGGCGGAAAAACCGGTGGCCTGAACAGACAAAGACCCCTGTTTGGGCCTCTCAATTAACTGGTATATTTTGTTACCTGGCACCCCCTCATTTCCCATGGCTGCTAGATAACAAAGGTTTTGCTGTAGTTTGCATGTATACATAAGAGCAGACAAGTATGTATGTATATTTGTGCACAAGTGTGAACAAGAGGAAATCATTGCTGTTTTACATGATGAAAGCCTATACAATTTTCAAGTTACAAGTTTTCACAAAAATGGAGCAAAAAAGAGAGTAGATGTGTGAGCTTATACTGCATATATATAATTTTTTTTTTTTAGAAACTTAGAAATTTATTCTTAAGAAATATATAGTGCTTCTCACTATCACATGATGGTGCTTTACATCATTCAAGCACACACATGAACAGCTTGGGAAAAAAGAGATCGCAGGACCTTCTGGATGGAAAGAGTGTGACCAAATCTAACATCCCCTTTCACTATTTTATAATAATATACCGTATTGCCTTAATTTATAGGTTGCCTAAAGGCTCGACTAGGCAAACACATATGCACTGTCCTGAATTTCACTCAGTGTGAGCTTGGGAGATAGGAAGAGGAAATATGCTCCTCTTATAAAAGGTCTGGTCCTGGAAGCATTTACATTTGTAAATGTGGTTACAAGATGGGGCACTGAATTAATTCTTATTTGACTTTTAAAAGACTGTTTTAAGGGTATTATATTGGGGTATGAAGGGGCTGATTCAAAGCCACAGAAGTCAGTGATTGCCAGAAGAACTCCTATTAACTTCATTAAGCTTTGACTCACGCCCCAGATCTTGCTGGTGCATGACCAGTGAGAATGGTATCATGTAAAACAAAAGGGGCAAACCGTTTTCCTTTCTCCTACCTGGCCATCCTTTCTGCGTCACCAGTACTTTGACCATCATGCCACCTAGAAACAAAATAGCCAGCTTTCTAAGCTAAGGTGCACAGACTGAGAAATTTTTGGATACGACTATCACCCTCTTTTCTCTCAGCAGAAGATCTCTATAGAATACGCCTACCTTGCAAATTTTTCCTTATCACCAGAGATTTGATCATCATCATACCTATAAACAAAAGACAGTAAGTAAATTCAAAGTTTTTGTGCAAACATTATTAGTCAAACACAAAGCAGAAGGCCAACAAGACGCTTGTACGTAACAACTATAAATTACAGCACGAGAAGGATGATGCAATGAACATGATAAAACACAAAAGAAAAAGTAGGCTCTGCTGAAACGTATTAAACAATCGACATCCTGTTGTTAAATGCTCTTTTTACTTATTAATATTTAGAAGGTCAAAATATGTCCCACTGGATTCACTTAAAAGACATGAGCCTTCTGTTTATTGGTTGGGAAACTGAGCAACACCCATTATACAAAGAACCATTTATCTGTTACTGAGAGCTACTTCTGAAATATTTATGGTTGCATTAGTAGTTGACCTAGAGCTGAAAGGGACTGCAGGCTGAAGTCATCATTACCCACTGCATTCTGCAGAGGGCAGTGGTGACACTTCTACAATGTGGGAAGATGGGTACATACACCTAAACGCAGGACGCTATCTCATGGAGTCTGTCATGTCCACCATTATTTATATGCTACCATAGCGTAACATGGCATAAAATAAAATTTGCTGTGTTCACGCTTCTGACTATCATTTCACAATGCACGCATGTGTCAGCGTGACCTCTTTTGGACAGAGCATTAGACCTACTTTCATGCATGTAGATCTCAGAAGGGAAGCATTTACAAGCTAAAACACAAAGCCCTCTAGGTATACATAGCTTTTACCTTCTAGTGCACCGTTTCTCAACCAATGGGTCACAAGAGCATATAAAAAATTGCAAACTTTAAAAATGGATCTTCTTTAAAAGAGAAAAATGTGGGCAACCATGGCTTTTCCCTTGCAGGCTGGCAGACTTCCAACCTGCCAGGGGCTGCATGGGGCCCCCCACGTCCCACACACCCACCCCCTGGCTCCACATACTCGGGGTCTAGAGGCAGGGGGCAGCAGGTTGAGAGCGAGTGGCATTGGGTCGAGGCTGGTCATCAGTGTTTACAAATAGCTCTTGGTACAAAAAAATTTGAGAACCACTACTCTAATCACTGCAGCCTTCATAAAAGGTAAGCCTAAATCCTACCATACAAGCATACATTTTTCATGGCTTACTACCACTGATTAACCCATGTTTTTTACAATTAGTCAGTAAACAGAAAAATCTTAAATCTCTTAAGTGAATCCAAATAAAAAGTTTTACATAATAAAAGGGTATTTCACTACTGAACAGCACCGAGTGCATGTTGGGTTTTTTTGCTAAAGGACAACACTTGCACATTACACTTGGAAATTTAACTTTATACATGGAACAAAAAAGCACATGCAAAAATAAAAGAAGAATCCAATCCAATGAACAAGAAAAAGGTTATAAAAAGGTAATTTAGGTGAGCTGCATGATATGCATCCCATCTCCTTCCTCCTTTGTTAATTTTCTAGGCGACTGCCGGAATTAAAAGAAGTGCTTAGGCACGTATGTTTCAAGAACTCAGTAATCAGGCTAAAGTATTTGCTGAAAATAAAGAGGATTAGTGTTTAAGCATTAATGGTCTCTTTTCCAGGGTATATACTTATTAGAGGGTGTGGCCCTTTACAGCTTCCACAAATGTAACTATGACGATAAAGATTTTTTTTTCTCTTCTGAAGTACTAACTACCATCAATGCGTAAGTTAGTCATTTATTTACTGAAAAAAAAACAAAAGAATAATTTTTTTAAATTGCAAGGAGTCTTAGGTAAGGAATTTGCTCCTGAGTCTCCTACGAGTGATTTTTCTCTTTCCTTTGAACTTCTTCCCCCAAGCTTTAGAGTCATGTTTTTCTCTTCTATTATGTTCCATTTAAACCATCAAAACAGAGATAAGGTAGGACTTCCATGGCCTTTGTTTCTAAACTGTATATGTTTTATGTGGAGACAGGACATTCTGCACTGTCTCCAAAGAACAGCATAGATAACAGGCTTGGCTACCATCAGGCACGTGTGAACTTAACCTACAAATTAAGACAAGATAAGACCCTTGTTGCAAACCCCCCCCCAAAAAAACCCCCAACCTCAGGGTAAAATTTCCAAAGGCTCAGAACCTTTGGACCTGATATCACCTTGAACCTAGACCCTGATCACCCCCCAACACTAACTGTGAATTTATGTAGACAAACCAGGTAATTATAAATCATAATGTTTTACTCCCACAGCACCTGCCTGATGCTCTGAAAGTATTTCACAGACATGAAAGGTCACTTTTTTAAAATACTCCTCTCAAAAAAAATGAACTGGATTGGCTAAGCAGAGTTACCACTGACTTTAATAGACATGCTACATATAGTTCTAACACAGTATTCCTATCCATCTTACATAGAAAAACCACGCTAGAACCTTGCGTTTAAACACAGCTATCATAACTGCAATTGCAATTTGCAAAATCACCCAGTATCACTGAATCCTGTTTAGTGACTCCCATTTTTCTTTAATAGGAAATTACAAACCATGTGACCAAAACTGAAATGAAAGGCGAATAATGACAATGAGGCTGTTTGTACTTCTATATTAAAATGTCATTTGAAATATTCAACATTCCATTTTAACCAAATTTGCTATTATGTTACTGCTAAAGACATACATACAACAAGATTATAAACTTTGCTCTTAAAAAAACATGACAGTAGGTGTAGAAGCAATTAAAATGCACATACTGTATGTTGTTGAAAAGCAACAGCTACGTAAGCAGTTATCTGAAAAGTTTTGCTTGAACAAACTGTTCCTCTAGTGCGTGATTATCTGTGGGCTGAGATCTGATGCATGCCGTTCTCCTTACTGGCTCCTTATGCACCACTGTGTTGTATGTCTTATTTGCCAATGCAGAGAAAGTTGTAAGGTAACTAGATACGGGTCAGGACATTCTGTTGGTAACACTACCAAACATATTTCAACTGATGGGATTAGAGCTTTATATAATATTAATTGTGTGCTTGGTTTTTTATTCCACTGAAAAAGCCAATCTTACAAGCTGGTTAGTTATAAAGCTCACCTTGAAAATTTGCTGGGACCTTCACCATCTTCGTCATCAAAGTCCATTCTATAAAAGTAAGATTTCTGAGTTAGCAAAAAATCATTAAGAAGCCATCAGTTCAATGAGCATTTTATTAACCAATGTCTGTGCTGCTGCAGCTGCTCTCCCCTCACCCCTTCCTAATCTCCAAAAAAAGGAAAGTCATGTCAAACATGCTAGATTAATGACTCTCAGAAGCCTGAACCAAACCCCAAAGAAATCAACAGGAGTTTTTCCATTTATTTGAATGGGCTTAGGATCTGGCCCTTGCCAAGTGAATTTTTCCGTCAGTCACATAACAGCAGTGCACGCTTCCTTACACCAACTTGCTCAGATGCTTTTACTCAAATCTGGAGAGGCAATCACAATAAAGAGCGAGAGAGAGAAACCCTACTGCTTTCTATAACCACTTGGTTCTTGGCTTCTCTGCTATGACTGGCTGCTAATTAGTCCCAACCACTATTAAATGTGGTATTTTTCACTTGTTAATTAGGAACTACAACCACTAATTCACTTCATACAAGTCACCACCAATCAGCCCTTAGACAGAAATAAGTTTCAAATGCTACTGGTCAGGGCTGTACTGAAATAAATCAGTGTCATTAAACGCCGACAAATCTATTACACAGTCGTCAAGAGGTCAAAGTCGAAAGCCTGACCAAGCATAGCAGCCCATTAAGCTAGTGCAATTAGGGTATGCCAGAATCTGTAGCCATTTCACAGCTGGGTCAACTGGCACCTGATTCAGGTCCTACACAATTCCCTGGTTCAAGACTGGAATGCTGTCACCCTCCCCAGCCACGACCAAATTAAAGCTTTATGTTTGCAGCCCTGTTGTATACATCTGTGCTGATATTTCTGATGCCTTGAAGATCTTTACAATAACCAGTGATGTAAATTATAGTTCAGGCACACATGCATACAAAAACTTATTCCAGTCTTAATATTAAAAAAAGTTTTCATGAATAAAGAGAGACAGAATTAGAGAACCGAGTGTACAATTACTCTAGGAAAAAAATAACCATCTGAGAATGAGAAAAGAGAAACTGTGAAATATGAGTAACATAATGTGATAAGGGCTAGACACTAGGCAACATCAAGTATTTGACTGTCTTAACACCAGTTGCTATTTTGATTTAAAATGATTCCTCTCTTCTCTAAAGAGAGATGTTTTTAGGCTGGCAATAATCAATGTACAATCAGATCAAAACCAAAAAATAAGCACAGGAGCTGGAAATCTTATTAGCAAAGACACATTCATATTTCCCGGATGGTAAAAGTGATTATTCATTTCTAAGAGGAAGTGGTGAGAAAACCACCTTTCTAAATAGTCTTTATGAAAAGATGCGGTTTCTGTATTTGAGTTGGTTAAAGTCAGATTCCATCATCAATGTTGTCACTGAAAATGACATTTTACTCTTAATTTTCAGTTTCAAAAGCACTTCCCCTACTGCATTAGCTAACTTTTCCATGTGTTGTTGTGGAGCAACACTGACCTCCAGTGGCTATATAAGCTGGTTGTACATTGATGCTCGCTATAACTACTTCATGGCCAACCTAGCAGGTATACCATAATGAAGCTGCCTTCACTACCACCATCTTTAAGTAGTCTGTATTTGCTTAGACCAGTAGCGTGAGATTTTCCTAGCAATTTACACTTACACAACATTATCTTTAAATTACTGTCGCCCTCTTTTCTGCCCTTCTAACAATAACCACGCGTCTCCAATATCCTGAATACAAATTCCACTGTTACAGAAAGTTTATATTTCTTCACGTTGTTACATGAAGTCAAACTTCATGTAAAAATTGCCTCTTTCTTAGCACAGTGAATCCTCACATAGGCCCAAAGGTTTTGTACTACTGTCATACAGAATCAGCTGCCGTATCATTGTCTATAAAGACCAATCATTCCCCAACCTCAGTGGTGACTACAATCAATAAAGCTGTAAAATCAGATTTTTTAATGGGGGAATCGAAGGCGATGCATTTGGATCAAACCCCAGTTTCTCCTGGGTATTGCAAAGTTGGACAGTGCTGGGGCTGGGGAGAGAGTCAGGACTGCACTGTGCAACTCCTCCACTTCTTCTCCTTGGAGAAAAAGAAAGAGAAATGCTAGGAGCTCCTTGCCTTGAGGGACTGTCTGAATTCCCAGCCCAAATATTCAGCTTTGCTGAGGGCTGAACTTTCCCATTAGGATAAAACGGCAACTCTTATTATGTTAGGTCCAGTTTATTATTATTGGAAAAAGTGAAAGAAACAAAAAAACTGAGTATCAACATATTTAGGACCTGATCTTGTAACCCTTAGTGTGGGACCAGCCCCAAAGGAATAAGTGAGACTAGTCATGTTAGTGTGTATCTAGTTAGATGGATCTTATTCTCTTCAGTAGTCAGCTCTTCAGGGACTAGCCAGAGTTTCATTCTTATATCAAGACACCACCACTTACCTCACTGTGAGGGCTACTGGAATAAAAGCAGACAGTTAGGTACATCTAACCCTTTATACCAGGCTCTGCTCCACACTGAAGGTCTTTAATTTACTAGACTTTTTAATATATATTTGGTCATCTATGTTTTGAAAGGATATAATTCTTTATTTCAAAAGTATTTTTTCCTTTTAAAAAAATAAGAAAGCTTAGAAAGACAAACACAATGAACTTAGCCAATGTAATGCAACATTTGTAAAAATGCTGCACAAAATTTAGTTCAATATCATTTTAACAGTAGAAACATGGTTTGGAACCACTGGCCATGTGCAGATGTTCCCAGGCCCAATCTCTGATCACACAGAGTGAGTGTAGATTGGGTCCCAATCGGGCAGACATTCGCCAGTGCGGAGAATCCAATCTAGAGTAAGTCACGGTGGGAGGAGGGGGTGGGCAGGATCAGGGGGGCTGGCAGGTCTGTGGGGGCTGGTGGATCCACAAAGGGGAGGGAGAGGTTGGAAGAATCAGGTGGGCAAGCAGGTCAGGGGGCTGAGGGGGCAATTGTCAGAGGGCTAAACAAGAGCCCTGTCAGGGTGAGGGGTAGGAAAAGCACAGCACTGGGGATCAGGCTAGGGCTGGGGCGAGCAGCTCTGCTTTCCCAGCCCCAGTGCTGTGCTCCAAACATGTGCACGCATTATGGGTTTAATGGGGCATGGGTTATCCCAATCTATGTAGTTCATTTCCTGGGTAAATGAAAGATCAAGCCAGCCTTTTTTTTACCCAATCTAACCTTCCCAAATGTACATACAGATTGGCACTTAGAGTGACCTAACTAGAGTTAGGTCACTCTAAGTGTAAGGTCTTGCACATATTCCCTGATTTAAAAGTAATGCTGCCTGATTGCCTTCCACTAGTGGGCATGGTTTAGAATTAGACAGAAATCAGACAATAAAGAATTAGATGTAATCTTTAGCAAATCACAATACAGCACATAAAAAGAAAAAACAATATGGCAAAGTCCTCTCATGCAAAGAAATAAGATCCTGTATTCAGATTGTATGTCAGCCAAAAGGACCTTTTGAGACAACAAGACATCATTTCTAAACCACATCTTTGGTCTTCATTTAAATTTCATATTAAAAAACTAAAAATGAGGTCTACTAGATTGTTTTGTTTTGAAGAGATAACACAGGTCTTACTTTTTCCTTACACAGAGTATGCACTTACTGTACACAGATATAAGCAGATATAAAATGACACTACAAAAGATACCTATATATTGTAAACAACATTAAAAAACTACAGTCAAAATTTACAGCAAAAATACCTTCAGATAAATATATGGAAACAGTTCAGTGTAAGTTCATAAAAAAGGTAGAAGGGAAATTTGGGGGCAAAGAGTGATTGTGCTGGGAAGTCCTTTTGGAAAATGTTTTGAGAAAATCATAAAATCATAGAAAATTAGGATGGGAAGGGACCTCAGGAGGTCAACTAGTCCAACCCCCTGCTCCAAGCAGGACCATCCCCAAATAGGTCATCCCAGCCAAAGCTTTGTCTAGCCAGGTTTTGAAAACCTCCAAGGATGGAACTTCCGCCACCACCTCTCTGGGTAACCTGTTTCAGTGTTTTACTGCTGTCCTAGTGAGAAAATTCTTCCCAATATCTAACCTCAACTTCCCTTGCTACAACTTGAGACCTTTGCTCCTTGTTCTGTCATCTGCCACCACTGAGAACAGTCTAAGCTGCGTCTCTCGTCTTTGGAACCCCCCTCCAAGTAGCTGAAGGCTGTTATGAAATCCCCTCTCGGTCTTCTCTTGTCCACACTAAATAAGCCCAGTTCCCTCAGCCTCTCCTCAGAAGTCATGTGCCCCAGCCCCAGAACCATTTTTGCTGCCCCCCGTGGGCCTCTCTCCAGTTTGTCTACATCTTTTCTGTAGCAGGGGGCCCAAATCTGGACACAATACAGCACTGGTGAGGCCACATCTGGAGAACAGAGGAGAAGAGTCGCTTCCCTCAATCTTTTGGAAACTCTCCTATTAATGCAGCCCAGTATGCTGTTAGCCTTCTTGGCATCAAGGGTATACTATTGGCTCATATTGAGCTTATTGTCCACTGTAACCCTCAGGTTCTCTTTTGTAGAGCTGCTGCCCAGCCAGTCAGCCCCCAGCCTGTATCGGTCCTGCATAGAATTGTTCCATCTTAAGCACAGGACTTTGCACTTGTCCTTATTGAACATCATGAGACTTCCTTTGGTCCAGTCCTCCAATCTGTCAAGCTCTCTCTGAATTCTAGCTCTACCCTCCAGTGTACCTACAAGTCCACCCAGCTTGGTGTCAGCTACAAACTTGCTGAAGGTACACTCCATCCTCATCTTCCAGGTCACTGATGAAAATATTGAACAGAACGGATCCCTGGGGTACCACCAACTAGACATTGAGCCACTGATTACTACCCTTTGGGATAGGTAAGAAATGGGATAGATATAGTTATTGTGAGGCAAAGGGTGGAGAGGGAAGTAATAGGCAAGCATGAAAACAGGTCACAGAAAAGACAAAAATTACCTGGTGACCTAAAGCTAAAATCACTGAGCCCTTAAAAGGAAAGTAAGTAGAAATAGCAAACAAACTAATATAGCAGGAAGCCTAAGGTGCAAACAGATAAGCGTTTTAAAAAAAACCCACCGCTAATAAAATCCCAGTTTAAACCAAATAAATAAATAAATTCATTTAAACCAGTGTAATACTTGAATAGCCCTCAACAATACATTATGCATTTCTATGCTGCCACTTTTCTGCCAAATATTTGGTATAATTCACACAGAAGAACCCCGCCCCCCAATTTTCCAAGATACCGCTGTTGGAAAAGTGGGCTTTGTTTGACTGAAGTCCTTTGCATATGCTCAGAGGTGTTCTTTTCTAAAGTGTCCAAGGATTTTGGCATGCAAAGATGTATCACCAGGGAGTATGAACAGACAGAGTATTAGTTTTAGCTTTTCTCAAAGAGAAACTACAATGAATTCTGCACAGAAGGAATTTTTTCCTCTGCGATATGAATATAAATGCTCCATGATGCTCTCTTTTTACACCTTGCAGAAGGCCTACTAATCTAGACCAGGAGATGCCAGCGTATGGCCTGCAGAGCCACTGGATTCAACCTGAGGATATGAAGCTTTGATGGTATTCGGTAGCATGGAGCTTCAACAGCTGTGGGCGCTCTCCCTATTCCGCCACAGGGAGAAGCAGTGGCTGCCAGCTGGTCCTAGCACTTGCCCAACTGCCTACTTCTGACCCAAGTTGGGTCACTCCAGCTTGCAGTCAGACAAGGTTGCAACCACTGATCTAGACCTATGGACCACTGATACCACAGTGCCTTCTGTGAAGCAGCAAACCTAGAATAGCCACTTCATAAAAAGTGAATATTAATTACAGATTTCAACTTGATTTTACCTCCCCTCTGCCCCCGCCTGCATCCCATTTACATGAAGATACTTAAAAGGAAATATTTAAAACTCAGGACCACCCTCATCAAGTCAATACTTTATATGACCAGCAGACTTCACACTGAGCAACCAACATCAATCATTGTCAATCATGACAGAATACCACCTGACCTATAGCTGCTCAATAGAAATATCATCTGTCTGGTCACTTAAGAGTCCAAGCCAATTATAGATGCAATGTAGTCATTAAAAACTGTTAAACACTTTCTCTCTCTTAAAGCAGACACTTGAAAGGAATTTTAAAGAATAGTTTAAAAATAAAAGTGTTAAGTTTACCGAGGGCTATTTCATGAACTTGTAAGATCATCTTTATGCAGTTCTGTCAGCATGTGGAAGCATGCTAGACAGAGCAAATCAAAGGATCACAATGCATTAGTGCTCCACACACTCCAACTGCATGCCTTTTTAATTCCATTGCTTAGAGGTGCTTCGGTGGGGCTTTTTGGCACTTGTATCTAATAACTGAGTCAATCAACTATTAGATAAAAGTGCCAAAAAGCCCCACTCAGTGGGAGTGTGCCGAGTTGGCATGTTTTGGTGCTTTTTGTATCTTTCCATGTATGCATTTGACAAAGTAATAAAACTAGTTTTCAATTTCAACTCTGAGCAAATAAAACAGCTTACCCAGAACGTCTCTTTCCTCCTCTGGAAGGCATGGATCCTGCCATTCTCACCTGTCCTGCTGCCATAGGGGCGACTGGCAATGTCACCGATCCAGGAATATCTGAAGCCATTTCTGCAATGTAGAAAAATCATGTGGTCCAATGTGAAAGGAGCAAGTTTAAATAATGAAGCATAGAAAAGCCACTTCCAGAGTTATCAATGCAGGGAAAAATGTCTTTCATTTCTAAATGAAAATATAGTTTAATGATTGTACAAATGCTGGCAAAGTCTCAACAGCCTTGAAAGAGCCTCTATTTTTGTCAATAGCCACCTGATATGCACTTGGAAAGAAGACTAAACAGTCTGTGGGAACCTCCCTATTTTATTCATCTATCGCAGGGTTATCAAACTCACCTGGGGCCCCAGGTTAGATCTGGACTGCAGGACTCCTCACAGACCAGATCCAGTGCAGGGCATATGGGCAGGCACTGCAGCCACCAGAGCAGCAGCAGGTCCAGCATCTGCAAGTGGTTTGGCCGTGGCAACAGTAAGGGCAAGGGCACAGCCATCAGGGCCAAATGGCCCTGTATTTCACAGCATGCCATATCCCCTACCAATTTACCAGGGCTCGGTGGACTGGCTATACAGGCCAGATCCAGCTTACAAGCCATGGACATCTATACATGAGTGGCAGAGTAACTACAGCATGCTGGAGCAAACTTAATTAGTTGAGTTTCCTGGACCATGGTACTTATCACACTCCAGCAGACTCCAGTATATCAGCATCTCCATGCTGAAAAATGGCAGCCAAAGTGCTTTAACTGAAGTTTGTGTGATGAGCTTTAGTCAAAGCACCCCCGCTGTCATTTTTCAGCACAGGGACGCTGATGCATGAGAGGCTCTGGGTGCTTTAATTAGAGTGGCTCTCAGAGCTGCTCTAATTAAAGCGTGTCCCACTACCACCACCACTCCTGGACCACATGTATAAATACCCCATGTGTTTCAAACCTCTGATCTATTACATCACCATACTTTTATTCCCCACTTTACAGGAGCTGTCAATGAAGAACAGTCTTCAACCATTATATTTTCCTAGAAGGATTTTTGTCAGCATGGAAATACTGAAGTGAAATAAGTGATGGTGCCTAACGTATTCAGAGGAAGCAAAACAGAACTAAAGCATCCACGCCAGAAGACAGGCAGGTGATCCAGGCTGACCTGGACAGGCTCAGCAAACGGACAGATGAGAACCTGATGGTATTTAACACCGGAAAATGGAAGGTTCTCCACCTTGGGAAGAAAAACCTGCAGCATCCTTATAGGCTCGGCAGTGCTACACTGCCTAGCACTACGGAAGAAGGAGACTTGGGGGTCATCATTGACCACAAGATGAACATGAGCCTGCAATGTGATGCTGCGGCCACTAAAGCAACCAAAACGCTGGCTTGCATCCATAGATGCTTCTCAAGCAAATCCCGGGACGTCATTCTCCCCTTGTACTCGGCCTTGGTGAGGCCACAGCTGGAGTACTGTGTCCAGTTTTGGGCTTCACAATTCAAAAAGGATGTGGAGAAGCTTGAGAGAGTCCAGAGAGAGCCACACACATGATCGGGGTCAGGAAAATACAGCTTACAACAACAGGCTGAGAGCCATGGGGCTCTTTAGCCTGGAAAAGCGCAGGCTCAAGGTGATCTGATGGCCACCTATAAGTTTATCAGGGGTGACCACCAGGATCTGGGAGAATGCTTGCCCACCAGAGTGCCCCAAGGGATGACAAGGTCAAACAGGCATAAACTATTGTGAGACTGTTTGAGGCTGGACATAAGGAAGAATTTTTTTTTTTTACTGTCCAAGCCCCCAAGGTCTGGAACAGTCTGCCAGCGGAGGTGGTTCAAGCACCTACATTGAACACCTTCAAGAGCAAATTGGATGCTTATCTTGCTGGGATCCTATGACCCCAGCTGACTTCCTGCCCTTTGGGCGAAGGGCTGGACTTGATGAACTTCCGAGGTCTCTTCCAGCCCTAATGTCTATGAAATCTATGAAATCCATGAAACTGTTACCGCCCTTGTTACCTGTGGTAAGAGAGGCACCCCAAGCCTCAACAGGATTTTCCTGCTTTGAATTATTATATGGATGGCAACCAAGGGGAATCCTTGATTTGAGAGAAGTGGTGCTGGCTCCTATCCTGGCGGTCTTTAAGAGGAGGCTAGATTAACACCTTGCCAGGATCGTTTGACCCCAGTACTCTTTCCTACCATGGCAGGAGGTTGGACTAGATGATCTGCTCAGGTTCCTTCTGACCCTACCAACTATGAAACTATGATTAAGGAAAGTTGGGAAGAGCAACAAAGTAAAGACAAGAAACTGGTTCAATATGTGATGCAAGCGAGGGAGTGCCTAGAGGTGGCACAAAGCTTTAGGAAATCGTAGGGAGGCCCAAAGGCAACAAACAACCTATTACAATAGAGGGGCATGAGAAAGGAAATTCGAGTTGGGAAACTGCGTATTGGTTCTCTTACCTGACGGAGAGAGTAAGTTACTTGCACGATGGCAGGGACCCTATGAAATCACATGCCAAGTGGGGCCTGTATATTATGAAGTACATCAGCCAGACAGACGAAAGAAAAAACAAGTATACCATGTTAACATGCAGAAGCCATGGCAAGAATGAGAGGACCTATATTTGGCCCCTCAACCGGATGAAGGGGAACTGGCACCCTCTCTGAAAGAAGGGAATGGGAGAAGTGAAGTGACACCGCAACTATCAGAAGAACAGAGGCGACAGGCAATGGAACTAGCAAAACGAGTATGGAGATGTGTTCCAAGAGGTGCCCTGGGAACCTTGGGGCATAATGCATCGAATAAAGACCCCTCCAAGCCAGGTGACCCGGCCAAACTGGAGGCGGATCCCACACCTCCAGGGGCAGATAAGAGACAAGACAGAGGTGATGTTAGAAAAAGGCATAATACAAGAATCCCAAAAAGACTGGCATGGACCCATCATGGTAGTACCAAAGCCAGATGCGAAAATTAGATTGTATATTGATTTCTGGAAAGTAAATGCAGTGGCTAAGTTTGATGCATATCTGATGCCAAGAGTGGATGAAATGGTGGAGAACATCAGGCAAGCCAGCTATATCTCCACTTTGGACCAAACAAAGGCTATTGATAGGTCCCATTAGCACCCAAGGACCAAAAAAAGACAGCATTTGCCACACCTTGGGGTCTATTCCAGTACTGACGCCTGCCAAAGTTTTAGCTCTTCATGGGGGTTACGCCACAGTTTATATAGATATTATTGTGTATACTACAGATTGGTCTAGACATTTAACAGCACTGCGAGCACTATTGCAGGACCTAAGGAAGGTGGGGGAAATGCACAATTGGGAAGGAGGAAACACGGTACCTCGGGTTTCAGGTAGGAAGTGGTAAGGTGCGACCGCTGCTGGATAAAGTGGAGGCATTAACAAAATATCATTAACAAATAAGGGCTTTCTTGGGACTGGCAAAGTATTATAGAAAATTTGTACCTCACTTTGCAGACTTAGTGGTGCCTTGACTGAGATGTTAAGGGCTGGAGCCGCAACCAAAGTGAGATGGATACCAGAGGCAGAAAGAGCATTCCAAGAGCGGAAGGATGTACTCTGGTACATACAGTCACTGCTGTATGTACCAGATTTCAATAAACCGTTTTTGGTACAGGCAAATGCATCAAACACGGCTATTGGTGCAGGGCTGGTCCAAATAGAGGAAGGGGAAGAATGTCTGATAGCGTATAAGTAGAAAATTGCACCCACCTGAAAGGAATTATGCTACAATAGAGAAAGAGTGTTTGGCAATCAAATGGGCCATAGAAACACTCCGGTATTATTTGCTAGGATGAAAGTTTATGCTAATCACAGACCACACACCACTGCAATGGCTACAAAGCATGAAGACAGATAATGTTAGGCTGAGGTAGGCTCTTAGTCTTCAGCCATACTGCTTTGTGGTACAGCATCACCCAGGGACCAAGAATGTAAGTGCTGACATCTTCTCATGACAATATGAAGAAGAGGGTTTGGAGGGGAAGGAAAGACCCCAGACAAAAGAGAAGGGGGGGGGTGTAATGGAGAACCCTATCCCTGTTACCAGAAAGCAGGCCAGTCCCTTTAAGACCAGAACTTTCCAGGCAGACTGCTGGCAGGGTAGGGGTTAAAAGCTGAGCCTTGCCAGCTAGTCAGGTGACAAGAAGGAGGCAGGCCAGAACTGAGCTGGCAAAGGGGCTTGGCGGCAGAAGGGGTGAAATCCTGATGACTCCAAGAGAAGCTGCGGCAGCCCCACAAGAAGGAGCATAGCAGACAGTGGGAAGCACAAACAGAGCCATGGAAAAACGTAAGCTGGCATACGGCCTTCCTTAATTTTACTTTGTTTGGTTATAGCCCATGGACTTACTGTTTGTGATGACTGGTAAAATGCTGGTTTGTGGTCGAGGCTATAGGGGAGGAGAAGACCTCATTAGCACTTTGGGACACAGTCATAAAGGACAAAGGGCCAAGTGCATTAGTGGGTGCAGCCGTATAGGGCCGGTGGCCCAGAGTTGGCTGCAGGACTTTGAAGCCAGGTCCCAGTGGGTGGATCTTGGCTAGTAGCCTGAGCTATAAGAAAGAGGTCAAGCCTGAGGAGGCAGAGGACCCAACAACTTGGCGCCTACGGGCGCAGTGTGAAAGGGGGCCAGAAGGCCTGTTGCCATAGTGAGCGCAAAAGGAGGGCCACGGGCCCAGACAGTATTAAGGAGCTAGAGCCTCAGAGTCAAACCCTACCTAGTGGGTTTATGTTGGTAGGCCAAGCTAGAGAAAGATGGGGGAAAAGCCTGTGGTGGCTGAGAACCCCAACACAGAAGTACAATAGGCAGTCTCCTGCTTGTAAAAACATCTAAACAATATTTACATCAAGACATGGCAGGCGAGTAAAGGCAGGATCCAAGACAAAAATACACAAGTGAAGTATAAAGGGACTTCAAGGGTGCCCCTTACAAGCCACTAGAATGCTGCTGGGGAGGGCAACCTGTTACACCCTGCCATAGGTATAATACAGCTTTCAGGCCCTGTGTAGTGATTTACACAGCATGTCATTAGCAGGTGGAACTCATTGCCACCAGACGTTGATGCTGGAGGCTGTGAGAGATACAGTGGAAAAAACCCTGGTAATACCCAGTTCACTCTTCCTTTCAGCATCATTCTCTGCCCCTGTGTGACAAAGTATACTGGGCAAGATGGATCTATGGTCTGACTCAGTAAATGGCAATTCTTACATACTTATTGCTTTGGGAAGAAGTAAAATTATTGAAGGACATTTTTCCTCAACTATCTCCTCAGTGTCCTGGATGGAACACTCTAAGAGTAAGCAAAACTAAATGGTAACTCTGGGAAATGGACAGCTAACTCCTAACAAATGGCTGTTACGGAAGTGAACACAAAGAAGTGGTAGGAACTACTAAACAGGTTTCCTGTTACACCTCATTTGGCTAGGGACAGAAGTTGCACATAAACTGGTTTAAGTGATCAGAAACCGATTTAAACGTGTAACAGAACAGAAGCTCAGTACACATAAACCAGTTGTAAAATGACTGAAACTGGTTTAAGATAAACCTGGTTGAATGCAGTATCAGACTTAACTGATTTGGATCAAACCGGTTTATCGAACTTTTGTCCCAGACCCGTCCCTGGTTCAAGTTAAGTTACAGTCCCACCCAGCATCCCAGTATGCTTTCCAGCCCTGGGCTGGGCTGGGCTGTTTACTCCAGAGAGCAGGGCTGGCCCCACCCCTCTGCTCTGGAGCAGTGAGGGCTGGCTGACCGGGGTGGGGGGGGCGGTAAACCCTGGCTGTGGTCTAGGGCTAGGGAGGGGGGTTAAACATCCCTTCTCTGTGTGGCAGGGCACTGTTGGTGCCTGTCACTTCAAGAGTGGAGCTGAGCAGTCGGCAGGTCCTTGATTGTGGTGGCCATTTTAGATCTTTGGCTGCCTATATAAATAGAGCAGTTAGCTGCTGGCAGGACAAGCAGTAACATCACCTGGCTGCAAGGCTCCATGCAACACACTGGAGGTAAGGGCAGCAGCTGCAGGGGATGGTTTGGAGGCTCCTGGTCCTGGCCATGACCTAAAACTGCACCCTGCTGGGAGTGGGTGGCCTGGTGGGGCTCTCAGTGATGCAGGAGCCCCCAGGAAATGCCAGGCCAGTTACCATCCTGGTGAAAGGTGGGTAGGGGGTGCCTTAACCCCAGCCCTCACCTTCAGGTGGGTCACATAACTTTGGAGGTAGTTGGGGCCAGGCAAGGCTGCAGCCACCTGAGCCCTGTGGGGTGTAGGACCCTGAGGAAAAGGTAGTTAGGGCCAGGCACAGCTATGGCCACTTGAGCCCACCAGTGAGGGGGTGGTGTGGAGCCCCAGTGAGGGAGTGGAGATGAGGAGCCCCAGTCAGGGGAAAACCAGAGGGCTGGGAGCCCAGCATATGTGAGTCTGTATAGAGTTGCCCCAGAAGGGCCAGGGCAAGCTTAGATCTGGTCAGGTATTGGCTGGCCACTACCCCAATTAGGGTCACGGGAGAGGCCCAAAAGACGGTACGTCTGCCACCCAAGGTATGAGCTAGTTAAAGCCTATGGCCTAAGGGGCCCACTTCAAGGGGGAGCAAGGCAGTATGAGTTGTTGAGGTGTGAAAGAGACTGTGAGCGGTGGTGGAGTGTGAGAGGCCCTAGTGAGAGGAGGCTTTGCCTGTCTGTACCTAGTCGTAAACACTGCCCTGTGCCAGCACAGAGGTTACCCTCCAACAGTAGTTTACACCAAATTAGAGTAGGCTATAGTGTAAAACTATCCTAAAACAGAGAAGAACTTAATGTATAAATACAAGATTACTAATGGGAAACACTCAAGAAATCCTATTATTATTCCAGACTCACTGGTGGAGGTGGAAAAAAAAGAAGCTATCACAGAGAAAACCAAAACCAAAACCAAGCATTTTCAACAGTACTTTATTATATCATGTTGGGAAAGTGCTTCAGTTCTCACATATTTTCTATAAATCCATTATGTAATAATGTACATTTTTTGTAATATCACTGTTTCTGTTCATTGCTTTTAGGAATTTCTTCTAGTACATTTATTTTTATTAGCTCTACTCCTTTTCAACTAAAAAGTAACAGAACAAAGAACTTATTATGTTTTAAAAATGTTCAAGGATAAATAATATCTGTGTCTATGATGCCATAATAAAGAAACTGTTCTGCTGCATCTAATGCCTCTCACAGAAAGATATGCTGCATCTATATGTATAACACATTTATTGTTAAACAGATATTAACATATTATATATAGACAGTTACACACAGACACTAAATCCCCATTTTTGATATCAGCTATCTTTGAAATATGTTATCTGTGAAATATATTGACAAACTCACTCAGAACACTTGACTCACATTTCATGGATATAGTTGAAGGTCATCTTGAATTGCTCTGCTGACTCGTTTGTTAAAGTAGATCATACAAAAAGCTAATAAATCTATTTTTAAAAGGGTCTCACCCAGAAAAACACTGCAATGTGGACCACTAACAGGACTGTTCTTTTATATGACATAAGGCAAAATTAGAGACAGAATTTTATAACTAAGCTGCATTTAAAGTCCTAAAATATCCTTTCCTTAATACTAGAAAAGAAACCTTAAGATAGGTGATGAGTAATCTATATGTCATTATTTTCCTCTTATATGACGTGACATATGTGTATGTGACACCTTACAATGAGATACTAAAGGACAGCAGGTCTGAATGAGCTCACCAAATTGGCATCGTAAGTCGCATCCAGACGAGCGTGGCTGTGCGGTATGCAAACACATCTGCAGCACCACAGTCAGGCATTCTCCGTGCTGCAAGGGCGCACTGCCATTGAATGCGCTACTCCAATTTTTTACCGGGAGCAGTACGAGTCGACTGAAAAGAGGGTGGGGTGGGGCAGGGCAAGTCCAGCTGGGGATGCAGCCCAGTCTGCAGGAGAGGACTGCCCCACTCAGACCAACCCTGGCTGGGGTCTGGGGCTAGAGAGGGGGGCGTTAAACACCTCTTTTCCTGCTCAACCTTACTGTTGGCTACAACTGTGGACCGCAAGTCCCAGAAGCACCTGGAAGCAGGAAGAAACAGCAGTGAACAACCCTGAAGAGTCCTGCTGCTGTGATTGTGGATGGCAAATCCTAGAGGCCTTGGGGCCAGCAAAAAGAAGTGAACACAGCCAGAGAACCATGCTTTAGTGCCGCTTGGCTTCTGGCCCGAGTCACTGCAGGCACGTGGCTGCAATCCTGAATCAAAGGTAAACGTCTGTTCAATTTTGTTTCAATTTAATTGCTGCAGCTTAGACTAACCTGCAAAGACTGAATCAATTCAGCCTTGAGCTTTTTGCCTGTCTGAACTTAGCCCTATATTTTTGTTAGGCAGAGACAAGCACTACAGCCCTTTGAATTGGTCAATGTATACTTGTACTTCTAAAGGGAGCATATTCAGGGCAGATGAAACCCCATGGCTCCTTTTATCTCCAGGAAAAAAGGGGAAGGAAATCACAACAGTGATGTACTTGGTCAGAGGGCTGAGAGAAGCCTGGACTCAATCAAAGTCGAACATCATCTGAAGGAGGCTGAAACAGGCGTGGCTGGTGAATTCACACTGGTGGGGCAGTGGAACATCCCACAGGAGTGGCAGCGGGGGGGGGGGGGGAGGGGGGTGGAAGCCAGCCAGGAGCGGAGGGGTTTGCAGTCTCTCCACTGTCGGCTGGAGTGCTGCTTCCCCCCCCTGCTCCCAGCCAGCTGCAAACCATGCCCCCCACACTCCCGTGGGATGCTCCACTGCCCCACCAGTCTGAGATCACCAGCTGCGCCTGGGCTGAAACAATTGAAACATCCATTTATCAGGGAAAAAACTGTAAGAACAGGCAGTACTGAACGGACCACGTAAGTTTCTATCATGATGTACCAAGGGTACAGCAATTAAAGAGTTACGTTCAAAGGAAACAGCTGAAATGCAACTTTTTCATGCTTAAATTCCCAGCCCTTGAAGCACAGAAAGCAAATATCATTGAGCAGTGATGTTTTAGAAATATTATCTCCATAAGGAGAGGACTTTGAATTCTTTGGAGCCATGAGCATGGGTTTTAAAAAGAGACCAGTATGTGGGTAAAAGGAGCTCAATGTCCAACACTCAATTCCTGTCCTGAAAAATTATGGTGAGTTCTCCAAGTATAGAATCCTAAATGAAAGTCAAGTCTTAAGCGGCCTGCTGCATAAGATACAGCAGGGAAACCCACAACTGGGATCTCAACGCACACCTCAGCTAGCTCATTACCTAAGAATAAAGTAAATAACTACAACCACAAAGAGAAATATTTGCTTTGCTATCTCCACACATATTTCTCTCCATACAGAGAGAAAACAGGATAAAAAAGGAGAGGCCTTTGCAATAATAAATTGGTTCAGATTTGAGCTGTTTCTCCCAGAAATTATTATTTTGCTGTCTATTCATCAAAAGGCACGTAGAGAATCAGATCCCCAATGCTAATTTTACCCTCATATACCAGAAAGCAAGCCCTAAGGTGCATCAGCATAACCAAAAGTTGGATCAATCAGAAAAGCAAAAATGGAGCCTCGCAAAAGGAGCTACTGTTGGTGGAAGAAGACAGAAGGAATAAGTGACATGGTGGCCCACCTCTTTGGAGGCCGATCCAGCACGTATCCAAGGGCATTAGAAATGAAGTTAACAGATCTGTACCAAGGTGGTTTGTCCCTTTATGGAGAAACAATACGTCTTGTTAAGAAACCCAGTGAAGAGTGAGCAAAGAGGAAGGAAAGCAAAATGTGAACAGAACAGTGTGCTGCAAGGAGGGTCCAGGCTGCTGTCCTAGGACCAGAGCAAAAAAAAAAAGGGATCTCCTCCTGGTGTCCAGGTGTCAGGGCAGAGGGATTTTGTTTTCTTGGTTTGTTTAAAGGAGCGAACTTTGCTTTGAAGGACTTGCTGAAGAGTTCCTTATGGAGCGTGTTCTCACACAAAAGCCAGGAGGCTAAACAACCTGCTTGCCAGACCCCCTAAGATGCCTATCTGATGTTGCACACAAGGGCTAGGGACAGAAATTACAAATAAACCAGTACAAGTGATTGGAAACCAGTTTAAATCTGTAATTCAACACAAGTTCAGTGCACATAAACCACTTCCGAAGTAGCCAAAAGTGATTTAAGATAAACCAGAATGGATATAGTATTAGACTCAACTGATTTAGGTTAAATTGGTTTATTGAACTTCTGTCCCAGATCCCAGTTAACTCATAGTCCCCCACCATTCCAGGATGCTTTGCACCTCCCCCACAAACCTCCCCCCCTTGCAGGGTGGATGGGCTAGCCTTGGCCCAAGCTGTTTGTTCCAGCTGAGCAGGGAGGCATGCTCTAGCACCCCCCTCTTCCCCAGCTTCTGGCCTGCGCCACTGCAGGCACATGACTACATTTTCAGAATCAAAAGTGAATGCCTGTTTACTTGCAAGGAGACCAAGAGACATGGAAGACTTTCTGCTATGGCATCAATGCTATTAAAAGGCACCTCCTGCTGTGGGATAAAAATTTGTCACCAGAATGTATTTTAGCCCCCTCAAAAGAGGAGTTGATTTAAATCACACTACTGTAGTTGGGACAATTCCACAGAAGTAAACTGCATTCTTATGGTGTAACAGAAAACAGAACCAAAGCCTGTGGCCTTTTCTGTCAGTTGCTTAGTAGCAAAATGGAAATGCTTGGAGCTGGAACTTGCCAAAGCCAGGAGGATGAGGATGAGGGTACCAAGCTGTCCCAGGCTCTCTTCAACACAGGTATCATCACTGACTCTAGCCAAGTATTTCAGCAGCTGTATGCATTGGGAAAGGAGTTGTTCTTTTCTTTTGACTAAACAAATATGGCATATCTGGTTCGTATAACCCAAAATCAAAATGTGGCAAAATGGAGTAATGGTCAGGAAGTGAAATATGTACATTTAATCTGGCCTTGTATTGTTGCTTAAAATTTTAGAGGAGCTACAGTAACTCCATGAAAAATATCTAACTACTTTAAATAGCTTAAGTTTCTCTGTTTCAAACTGTTTTTAATGGAAGGCATTTGCTTCACAACTCACACAGTATTTCATTTTGAAGTTGTAAAACAGAGGGCAAAAGGGAAAAATCAGCCAGGCAAAAATCAGCCAAAAAAGCATTAAAATGCCTCAAAATTAGAACTTTAAAAATGTTCATATTCTGAAAGGGATAATTGTGCAGCTACTGATTAGCTGGCTTAATTTTCCTCTAAGTATCTGAGACAGGATATATTCACACCAGTGTACTTTATATTGGCATTATATGCCTATGAACACTACATAACAGACTATAAGCTGCTAACACTGTGCTTCACTGATAACTGTCAGGAGACTTGGTAACAGTCTCTTTCTGTTGAGTAAAACACTATCGCAGAGTAAGCTGTAGACACACACCACCTATGATGGTAAAAGTTTTACCCCCCTCATTCTTTCAGGAGTAATTCTACACCAGTTACACTTTGTACCAGGTCATGGTACCCTGTGGTAGGACTTCACAGCATCCTGGTTTACACCACTGTAAAAATCAACAAACACATTGCTTATCCAAGAACTACCTCTGTTAACTATGACTGATATTGCAACCCCATCCCATGCTAAGTTTTTCTGTAGTCCCATAATGCAGAGAAGAATTAGGCTTTGTGATTCTGAGTCCTGAATTATACTCATTTCCGTAAGCTTCTGCTTGAGGCTCTTTACTATCTACATCTCTCTCTCTCTATCAGGTCATGTTGTGTGTGCATCTCGTCTTCTATCCCAAAAGCCTAGGGTCTCAGACTCATTGTAATAGCAATGACAGCAACAAAATCATTAGGTTGTACTGGCTGTAGGTAAAAATACTGAATTTAGATTTCTGTTTTGACTTGGAATCTTACTAAAGGACAGTCCCTAAATGCAAACCTCAAATCCAGATACTCCTTTGGAGTATTCTAAATCCACCTCTAGACTTAAATTCAGCAACCTGAACTCAGCTCTACAATAGATCACATAGGGTAAGGACAGAAGTTACACATAAACTGGTTTAAGTGATCAGAAACTGGTTTAAACCTGTAAGAGAACAGGCATTCAGTGCACATAAACCAGTTTGAAAATGGCCGAAACCAGTTTAAGATAAACCTGGTTGAACTTAACTGATTTAAGTCAAATCAGTTTACGCAATGTCTGACCCCTGGCTAGTTTAAGTTAAATCAGAAACCCCCAGCATCCTGGCATGCTCTCTGGGCTGGGCTCTGCATCAGAGAGCCGGAGCAGGGGATGGGGTGTGGCCAGACGCTGGCCTGCCATGGCCTCCGAGGCAAATTCCTTGTCCCTCCATCCCCTCTCCCCACTGCTGGCAAACCCTGCGGACCACAGTTGGGGTTTGCCAGCCCCAGCCACACCTCCACAGCTTTCCTGCAGCCAGGTAGAGAAGGAGTTTATTCCTCTCTCTGTCCAGCTTGCCTGCAGCCAGACTGCAGCCACAGCAGTCCTGGAGTGGGGGAGAGAGACAAGCTAGTTCCCTGCGTGCAGATCCAAGACCTGCACGACCAGACTGAGAGGTGTGAAGTGTTGGCAAAGACCTGGCAATCATCATACATGCGTTCTGGAGATGGAGTTAAGAGAAGTTGCAGACAGCTTCTGGCTGCAAGCTGCAGACTAAAAAATGCAGAGAGCTACATATACATTATAAAGCAGAACTTGTAAAACCTAAACAAAGCCCTTCTGAGTGCCTGGCTGTAAGGAGACACGCTGCCCTCAGGATTAGTAAAACTAACTCTTGTCTTCCTGCTTTACATTTTAAGTTAGACTAAGTTGTAAATGCTGTGTTTTACTGGGCTGTATCTTAGCTTAGGCAAAGATTTTTGGTAGTTCCCTGTTGCTTTGCAAATTGTTGTGTTCAATACATGCTTGCTTCAGAGGGAGGACGTTTTTCCCCATCCCCACTGTTCAGTCTGGCAGCAGCTCCCTCCCCCCCAGGCTGGTGGCTGGCATCCTGTGTGTCCTGCTAGCCCCAGCTGGTGCCTGGCCATGCCCCCTCCACTACAACATGGAGAGGTGAGAGCCTTGGGGGTGAGACTCTCCTCCCCGCCACCGCACCCAGCTTCTGGCTTGAGCCACTGCAGGCACATGCTTGCGTTTCCTGATTTAACAGAGAATGTCTGTCCAGTTATTAATCAGTTTAAGCTGTGCAGCTTAGACTAACTTGCAAAGAGTGAATCAATTCAGGCTCAGGCTTTTTTTAATGTCTGTCCCTAGCCATAGAGACAGCTTTCTTTTTAATACTCTTTCAGGGAGCATAGCTGAGCAGTCAGCTAGCTTTATGGCTTGAATTACTAAGTTTGAGAGAAGCTTCTCCAACTGCAGTTAAAAGTCTCCACTTTTTACAAAGCTCTGAAATTCCCATAAGGACTCTGTAGGCTCTAATCTTAGAAAATAGCCATTATTCAATACCACTTTCAGGCAGGGAATTACAAATCCTTTTTTCAGATCAAGATATGTACGGCCTGAGCCAACATTAAATAACAAGCCAAAAGGAAGCCAATGAGAAGTCATCTCTGACTTTAAAAGGCTTTGGATATTTTCATCTCTCCACCAGCAGAGCAAATGCAACATTTGTTATTAAATATACAATTTCATCAGGCGTATGCCCTTACAGCGCATCCTTCAGAATTTATTGTGATAAAATGTGTTACATTAGAACTAGGTATCACTGCATGATTAAAAACCTATGAGAGGATAGTTCTATAAATATAAAATGTGACAAACTTCTAACTCCTAATCCATGAATGTCAATCATCTCAGAGTAAATTTTAATCTTAAGTTAACACAGCTAATTAAGAATGTACCCTGGACATTGAATAGAAATTTACAAAACCAGTTTAGATGTTCTACAAAGGCAACGTTTAAAAGCTTCTTTAGAGCATGGAAAAAATGTGGTTTCCAGAGTCATTTAGGATTAGATACAGAAGCCTCAACATTTTGACTGCATTAAGACTGTGAAAGGATCTTACAAGCTAGTAGAGATCGATTTAAGAGGAACAAAATAAAATCACATTTATAACTTCAGAATTTGCCAGAGAAAACATGGAGTCACCATGTAGCCAACATGATAAAAATTTCAGAAAATTACCCACAGTAAAATCTAATGATGTAGCAAGTCAGCATTTCTGCATGTTAATTATGGAGGGGTAAAAAGAAACAGATATATTCCAGAGAACATCACAAATTAAAAATAATGAAACAATTTTACAACCCTATTAATGCTGTTATATTTATATTCCATTAACAAGATATTCAAATAGACTCTAGATCAGAAAGATCTATCGGGCAGATAAGATATGCCCAAAAAACCCCAATCACATGCTCTTAACTCAGCATAATTATTGCAACAAATAACTCATGAAATGCAATAAATCCCACCTTATAGAAGAATCATACAAAGATACTCTTTCTTCCCTGTGAACAAAACCTTGAAAGAAATTTTACCCACATGCAAGAAATGTCAGAAATCTCTGGGAAGAAGTGTAGCTGCATTGGTATTCTGTTCAGAAAATGTCACCACAGATCTGTTTACCTTTAACTGTGGACCATGATTCAGCCAGTGACAACCGTCTTGCATACTGATCAATTTATTTGCAGCAAAATTACTAACATTTTCTACATTAACCACTTAAGTTCTGGAAAATAATTACTAAGTTACAGGTATTTTCCAGATTTAAAATAAGGATGGTATTTTGCTACAATATTTTACATTCTAACAACATGTCTCTCATCCGATCGTTTCACTTTTTATCTTGAATAGACATTAAGTCATAATCCATAACATTAGCTTTTAAAGAGCCAAAATTATCTATTTACCATAAAATAAAACCTGTATCATTTGTGGCATTCATAGGTGAAAGTTAACTAATATGAAAAATGTACAACCATTCAATTAAGTCAGTCATTCCTTGGGCTTGTCTACAAGAGGAAGCTATTGAGAAAAACTGAGGTGTGAATTCGACATGCAAAAGCTATTCTGTGCTAATCCCGTCATATTCTACTTCCAAAGTGGGTTGAGACTAACAGCACAAACGTGCTCTCAGTGCGCAAGAAGTGTCCGTACAGGAAATTAGCATGGAACAATTACTCTGGACTATCTCCACAAGTAGAGGAGACCTTAGAATATTTGATTAACAGTATTTTGGCATCCAGTCTGCGAAGTCTTGGAACCCTAACACTCCAGCTGTCCTGCATGCTAAATGAATATGGTTTTTCCTCACACTGAAACAGTAATTCTCAACCAAGGTGACTCAGATGCTATGAGATCCTTTTAAGGGTGTACTGCAGCATTAGCGATGTTAGACATCTGAACACCTCACCTACAGATGACTCACAAGACAGAACCAGAGATTCCAAACAGGAATTTACGGTGCCAAAAACATTCTGACCTGTTACGGTTTCATAGATTCTTTATTAAGATGGTTTTTCTGTGCTCTTAGTTTTCTGTGATCAAGAAACAAGTGAGAGAGAACAGCTGGCATTTTCCAAAGGGCACCTTGACTCTAGTGCAGGAGTAGGCAAAATACAGCTGACGGGCCAAATCCAGCCTGCCAAGGGATTTTATCCAGCCAGTGGCAAGTCCCTCAGCCCTGCCCTGCCCTGGCATTGTGGGGGAGGGGGCAGTCTGGGCCGTGGCACATGCAGCTGGTCCTCCCACCCCTGGCCACACAGCAGCTTGGGCAGTGCATCAGCCAGATTTTGCTTCTCAGTAGCCCTGGCAGTCACCACTGCCATCAGCACTCCTGCCTGGGCAACCCAGTCCACCTGCCCTGCACTCACCACCGGGGCACCAAACAAGCAGGCAAATGGAGTCTCAGCCAGGACCCGCCATGGGTAGGGTGTTCTTGGATGGGGACATGGGATGAGGTCTCGAGCAGATGGGGAGCAGTGTCTGGGAATGGGACAGGCAGGTAGGGCTGAGGCCAAGATCACAGGGTGGTGACAGCACAAGGCCATGCTAGGGTGGGTCACAGCTCTGCCCTGAGCCCCAGCCCTGTGCTGTCACTGGCTTGGCCCCAGCCCCACCCAACTGTCCCACTCCTGGACACTACTCCATGCCTGCCTGCAGCCCCATCCTATGCACCTGTCCAAGCACGCCCTGCCCATGGGGGTCCTGGATGATCTCCATGGAGACCATGACCACCTGCTCTGTCCAGCACCCGCAAACCACTTAGGGAGTTTTGGCGAGCTGTTGCAGGGCAGGGGATGGGTTGCTGACCTGGCCCACAGTTCACCAAATCTCCTTAAGTGCCCCCCAGCCCAAATAATTCCCCATCCCTGGTCTAGCGAGACAGAGCCACTGCGTTAGAATCTGGTGGGACCCAAATATATCTGGGCTGTGTCAAGCAGTAGGCATTGTATGGAAATAAAATTAAAATCAAACAACTTGGGGGAGGAAAAGGTACCACAACATCTGGGCACTCGATTCAACCTCTTAAAAATATCTGGTTTAGAGAGGACAATGTTCAAGCCATTTTGAAACACAGGGCCCTTTGAGGCGTCTCAAACTAACAAGCTTATTTCATCAAATGCTACAAATATTAGGAGTATGCAAAATGGGCTGTATTTGATTCAGATTTGGCCCAAATCGGGGACAGTGATTTGATTAGTTGATTTGGATCACTGTCCTGACACAATTCGTCCGAATCCAAATCTGAAGATTCAATGCCAATTCAGAGAATCAGCTATTTGGACATAGCAGAGCTTTAAATGTTTTTTCTACATACCTCGAGCTACTAGTACAGCTTGTGAATGCTGAGGTGATGGGGTGAAGTGTGCCACATGAATGTGGGGGGGCCCCCCCGCATGTTCAGTGATCGGCCGCAGGGGAACCCAAGGGTTCCCCCAGACCCAGGAGGCACCAGTCGCTGAGCTGGGGGGGTAGGAGGGTCCCTGGCACACTCCCCGGTGGATCCAGAAGTGGACAGAAACTAGTCCACTTCCGGGTCCACTGCCAATCCCCCCGCACTACTGTGGGATGCTCCATCTGCCCCAGTATTTCAGCATTCACGAGCTGCCTGAGGTATGTAGAAAAAACATTTAAAGCTGTGTCTATGGCCAAATCATTGAATCTCTCTGAAACAATTCGGAGGATTCAGATTCAATTCGGAGAGATTAAAGGGTTTCCTGATTCGATCTGGATTTGGGGATTCAGCCACCAGATCTCTGCTGAATCGAATCAGCAACCAAAGCGTCGCACAGCCCTAACAAATATCCATTTATAGCATCTAATGAAGTAGGTTGTCACCTACAAAAACTTATGTCTCTCTGAACCAACTAGTCTCTTGGCGGTTTCTCAACTTGTCTGTCCTTTTAGGCAAAGGGAAACAGTTGGAAGGAACTGAACAACTACCAGCACTGAAGTGATTTAGCTTGCAGCCTCACAGAAAAATGTTTGAGCTAGCAGACCTCAAAGCAGCCCCTGAGCTTTGGCCTATATCCCAGGAGACACCAACTAGCTCAGGTTTAAAGGACTATTGAACTCAAGTCAGAGATGTTTGTTTGCTTTCCAAAAATGGATTAGGGACAAGACCCAACAAGAGCCCGGGTAAACTCTGCCATGAAGCAGGCATTAAGTATTAAATATTTACCCAGTCTTACTCATGTTCAAATACTTACTAACGAGAAACATGCAGTAGTAGAGTCTCTACATACAATGCACAAGACAGTTTAAAGATTCCATCACTTCAAAGTCTCCCTTTAAATTGAGGGACCAAGTCCTCAACATGTGTAGAGAGTTGTGACTCAATTGAAGCCACCAGATGTCTTATAGCAGCTTAAGATTTGACCACAAATAATACTACTGTTCACAGGTACAGCAAGATTCTTAATGGATATCTTTTTTTCCCTTGATTTCTCCAAGAATTATTGTTTAGGCACTCAGACTGCATACAGACATTCAGGGAAGTTAGGGGAAGGTTAGATGGTATTAAAAATGGCCACCATATCTAACTTAGTTCACCCAGATGTAGACCTTAAACTAGTTAGGTCAGGGGTGACACTTATCAGGTGGAAGACCACTTAATGAGTTTTGGTGAGCTGTCAAGGGCCACATGGGTAGCCCTGCCTCTTGATGGCTGCCCCATCCCCATCTTGGAATCAAAAGTCCCACACCTAACTCCTTTGCCACCGGAAGTCCCTCCCCTAGCCCCCTGGAAATACTCCTTTTGGGAGGGAGAGCTGCCATCTTAGAACCAGAAAAAACCCCAAATCATATACTAAAAGTCAAACAACTACTATAACAAAATTTTATATATTGTTATAATATAGCCTGGGGAAGCACAGCAGGTCCCCGGGAGCTGCAATAGAGCCAGCAGCAGCCCCAAGCAGAAGCTGCACACTGGCCAGACTGGGCCAGGTCCTTCCACCCAGAAGGGTGAAAGCAAGATGCAATAGGATACATTTGGGGCTGTGTGTACATGATTGGTCTAAAAATGGCCATCCCAATCTAAGTTATGCATACCTCCAAGGCAGTCTAACTTAGATTAGACCTGGTGAGACTGATCTAACTGAACTTCTGTATAGTTCCCAGCACAGCCCCAAAACTGGGAAAGCCCCACTGCTGGCCCCATCCCCAGGGCTGCACTTTTCCTACTCCATCCCTGACAACGGGCTATTTTTTGCCCCCCCAACCCCAGCCTCAGACAGACCCCCACCCCATGGACCAGCCAACCTACCAAACCTCCTGTACTGCAAGCTGCTTCCAGTGCTCCTTTTATCATTATTCACTAGTGCTGGGAGCTGATGGAAATAAGTCCTAGTGGGGAAGGGACGGATGGGATAGAGAGGTAGGCTCACTGGAGAGGGAGTTGTTTGTCTGCGGGTGGGGGTTGAGGGGGTCTAAAAATAGCCCCTAGTCCCAAGGGGTGGGGGAGAAAGTGCCCGATCTCCTCAAGCCCCTCTGTGTACCCCATGAGCCCCCTGATCCTGCCAAACCCTTCAGGACCCCATTAATTCCCCATGGTCTCCACCTGCCCTGATCACCCCCATGGAACCTGCTAGCCCCCCCAGTTTCTCTCCGAAAGCCTGCTTGCCCCCCCACCCCAGCTCACAGAGGTAGTGAAAGCTAAGGATGTGGTAGTCATGGGGGACCCGAATTTCCCGGACATCTGCTAGGAAGAACAGTCAGCCAGGTCTGAACGCTCACGTAGGTTCTTGGCTAGAGTGCAGGACCTCCATCTAACCCAGGAGGTGCACAGCCCCACCAGGGAGAGGCCTTGTTGGACCTAGTACTGGCCACAGGTGATGACCTGGTGAGGGGGCTGCAGGTGCTCGACCACCTGGGCGACAGCGATCATCGCCTGCTGGAATTTACCATCCAGCGGAAGGTGGCAAAGGCATGCAGTAAGGCAGCAGCCCTAAATTTTAGGAGGGCAGACTTCAACGAGCTAAGGAGGATAGTTGGAGAAGCGCTGAGGTCCCGGAGGGGAGGGGAGCCAGGTGTCCAAGGAGAGTGGTCGCTCCTTAAGGAGACAATCCTCCAAGCCCAAAGGAACGTAATTCCAATGAGGATCAAAGGGAGCAGGAGAGCACACAAGCCTCCGTGGCTCACCAAAAGCATCCGGGAATGTCTCCTTGCTAAAAAGGAGGCTTACACCCAATGGAAAGAAGGGGTCATCACCAGGGAGGGCTATTCTGTAGTTGCTTGGGGATGTAGGGGGGCAGTTAGGAAGGCCAAGGCAGAGATGGAACTGGGACTAGCTTCCCAGATTAAGGACAATAAGAAGTCCTTTTTTAAATACTTAGGGGGTAAAAAGAAGGTCCTGGGTAATGTGGGGCCCTTGCAGGACGCCATGGGAAACTTGGTCATCACACCAGACGGCAAAGCTAACATGTTTAATGATTTCTTTGCCTCCGTCTTCCTAAGTAGGGACCAGAACATCCACCTCCATGCTGGGCCCCCCCTCAGGCCCCCGGGGAGGCACACCTGGGCCACGGGTTAGCGAGGATTTAGTTAGGGAGCTTCTGGACGGGTTGGACGTATTCAAGTCAGCCGGCCCGCATGATCTCCACCCTCGAGTTCTAAAGGAACTGGCCGAGGTCATTGCAAGTCCCCTGGCACAACTTTACGAGCACTCGTGGTGCTCTGGTGAGGTACTGGAGGACTGGAAGAGGGCCAACGTGGTTCTCAAAAGGCAGGAAGGAGGACCTGGGAAACTATATAGGCCGGTTAGTCTCACCTCGATCCTAGGCAAGCTGTTCGATAAAATTATGCTGGCACACATCCAGGAGGGGCCAGCAGGGGACTGCATGCTTAGGGGCAACCAACATGGGTTCATCAGTGGCAGGTCCTGTCAGACCAACTTGGTGGCCTTTTACAATCAGATCACCAGATCATTAGATGCAGGGGTAGCAGTGGATATAATTTTCCTGGACTTTTGGAAGGCTTTTGACACTGTCTCTCACCCCGTTCTCATTAAGAAACTGGGGGGCTGTGGTGTAGACACCCACACAGTCAAATGGGTCGTCAACTGGCTGGAGGGCTGCACCCAGAGGGTGGTAGTGGATGGGTCCTTCTCAACCTGGAAGGACGTGGGCAGTGGGGTTCTGCAGGGCTCGGTCCTCGGGCCCGCACTGTTCAACATCTTCATCAGTGATTTGGACGAGGGAGCAAAAAGCACCCTGTTCAAATTTGCTGATGACACTAAGATGTGGGGGGACGTGGGCACATTGGAAGGATGCAACGGGGTACAATCAGACCTAGACAGGTTACAAGGGTGGGCGGACGAGAATAGGATGGGTTTCAACACAGATAAGTGCAAGGTGATGCACCTCAGAAGGACAACCAGCACCATACCTACAGGTTAGGGAACTCCCCTCTTGTCAGCATGGAGGCGGAAAGGGATCTGGAGGTCATCACTGACTCCAAGATGAACATGGGCCGGCAGTGTGGGGAGGCAGTTAGGAAGGCTAACCGCACCTTGTCATGCATCCACAGATGCATCTGGAGCAGGTCCAGAGAGGTGATCCTCCCCCTCTATGCAGCACTGGTCAGGCTGCAGTTGGAGTACTGCGTCCAGTTCTGGGCGCCACACTTCAAGAGAGATGTCGACAGCATGGAGAGGGGCCAGAGGAGGCCACTCGTATGATCAGGAGACAACAGGGCAGGCCCTATGAGGAGAGGCTACGGGACCTGAACCTGTTCAGCCTCCAAAAGAGAAGGCTGAGGGGGGATCTTGTGGCCTGTTATAAACTAGTCAGGGGGAATCAGCAGGCATTGGGGGAGTCCCTGTTTCCCTGAGCACCGCCAGGAGTATCCAGGAATAATGGTCACAAGCTGGCAGAGGGTAGGTTTAGGTTAGATATCAGGAGGCGCTACTTCACATTCAGGGAGGCTAGGGTCTGGAACCAGCTTCCAAGAGAAGTGGTGCAGGCTCCTACCCTGGGGGGGTTTAGGAGATGGTTAGATGCACACCTTGCTGGGGTCGTTTGACCCCAGTACTCTTTCCTGCCATGGCAGGGGGTTGGACTAGATGATCTGCTCAGGTCCCTTCCGACCCTAGAAACTATGAAACTATGATACTAAACCCGTCATCCTGACTTAGATGGGGTGGCTAGGTTTAATGCAATCTGACCTCCCCAAATGTATGTATGCAGCCTCAAAATCATCCTAATGTTTTCCCTGTTTAATATGGCTATTTATGATATTTAAAGTATTAAATGATTCTTCATTACAAAAAAAGTTTGGCTTCCTACACAACACAGAATTTCCATTTAAAACAAATGATTATCCTCCCTCCACCGACATTTTGATTATGCTTAAAATAACTGCATACTTATCAGCTGTGTGCAAGAACCAAAAAGGCCATATTCCAAGGATATTTTTCATTAATTTTACTTACTGCATTGGACATAGCAAATGCAATGCAAGATTGATCAGTTATACAGGCAGGGCCATACCTATAGAATTGCAACTTTATCTGTCAGGACCTAATCCATTAATAAAGATGCAAAAGCTGAGGTAAAAATGGCGACTGAAGTGCACACAAGGTACAATTTCTCTTGCTGCCCCCCACCCTCCCAGCTAAATCATGCTCAGTCCATTAACTCATCATTTAACAAGTCCACTTCATTTTGTTCATTTTTGTTGGAATTTCATTAGAAATTCATGAACAGGAAATGTGGTTTTCTCTTTCTAAACTGGAATACTTGCTCTATTTTATCCAGTAAAACATCAGGCGGTAAAGTGGAAGTTATAAAACAAGCATCTGTTAGGAATAATAATACTGCATTGACTAAAATACACATGCATTGCAGGCTAAAAGACCATTATTTGAATATGGTGGCAAAGATTCTGATCTCTAGTTCCCTTAGTATGGAAACAGTTTCAGGGAATTACTCTCATTTTGTACCCAAGTAATGGAAATCAGAATCCACCCCAGCACGAGCAAAACACTTATTTCACTCTTCCCTGCAAATATCCACACTGGTTTCAAATTCTCTTAAATATTCTTCCACAACCCTTCTAAGATGGGACTTTTGCCCAGACAGCAAGAACTTACCCCCAGGGCATTTTTATTTCTCATCTTGATCACTATATTCTCCTCTCTGATCTCCCTGGTACCTACAATGGCCCCTTACAGTTTATGCAAGATGCAACAACTAAGATCATACTCCTTGGCCACTTTTCGGATTATCTCACCCCTCCTTGAATCCATCCATAGTTGTCATCCCCCCAGCAGCAGCAGGAAGTTGAAGTATTAGTCCTAGGATTCAAGATCCTATATAACACTGCCCTATTTTCTTCCACTTCCCTCTTCTATACCCTCTCCATCTCTGCTCTGCCACCAACATCGGCACTGACTCTCTACTTACCACTTCATTCACATCTATCCTAGATCTCCTTCCATGCCTATACTTGAGTTACAAAAAGGTCCTCAAAACCCGCTTATTTTAGGAAGCTTAGTAAAATGGCCAAACAACAGATATAATTATTTTATTCCATCAACAATCATACATTCAGTACTGAAGATACTACCTTCCACTGAGTTACTAGATTAGATTATTGTTGTTACTTGTCCTCCTTTCCCTTCTTATCTTACTATACTGCTATATACTATGTCACCTTTTAGGAGACCCTGTAAGATTTCCAGGGCAATAATGTCTTTTTACCTATTTTGGAAGGTATGTACACCTACTGTTGAGCTTTCTGATAAATATTAATAATGACTGCTCAAACTTCATTACTCATTAGGACAGCTTATTTTTTATTCACTCACCTTTAAAAATACTTTTTAAAATTGAATACTTAGTTCTTCATCATCACATATGGTCTCTGAGCTTTTAATTGTTCACTATTAATTTATTTTAGATTTAACAAAAGTCAGTTTTGACCACCTGAACCCAGATCTATACTGTTTACGCACAAATCTCAGCTTTCAGTTTGCACAAATTATTTTGCAGCTCCCTTTAGAATGTTTATGCTGCTATAACCTTCAGGGGGAAAAAATGCCAGATCAATATGCTGTGGCGTTCCAGAGTTTATATCACAACGATATGACAAAGACTGAGAGGTGCTGAATACGCTCAGTTCCCATTAACTCCATAAAGCATAGTGAGCAGCAGTAAACAAGGAATTAAAATTCATCGACCTTCAATCTTCTTTAAAAGTTCACTAGGATTGGTTTTAATCAACTATATTGGGAATTGAGTAACAGTTTTCCTGAATTTCCAAGCTTTCTGTGCTCTCTCTACATACTCTTATCCCCACTCAGAAATAAAATATTTATTGTACGATTTCATGATTTGAGATTCAAAAGCATTGTGGTCCCAATCCATATGAGGAATGTACAAATATATAGTCACATTTCATGAGCATGGAACTCAAAGCATGTATTCTGGTTTTCACCTCAGCAATAATTGGGAGGATACTGTTAAGAGATTTTTGCAAACAATGACCACAGTTTTTAGGGGAATTTTCTCCTATTGCACATGGACACCTTTTAGGATTGCTTTGCCTAAGCAGTCTTGCAATTCAGTTTTACTGGCATAAGTAATCACAGAAAGCATATTTCAAAGCCACATGCAAAAGTATTTATAGGCACACAATTTTTAAAATTTGCATGCTCAGTAATCTGGCCTGTGGAAATGGTATCATGCAACTTTACCATTAGCAGTGAATGAATGACTGACTTTACCAAGTACGAAGAGAATGTCAACGACTCAGAGAGAAACACTGTTAGTCAGTCTGGTGGGTTTAACCGTTTTGCAAAAATAGCCTCTAATAATTTAGACATATATGAAATTACAACTTACTTGCAATTCATCAAGCACAAAAGCCTCAATTAACTATTTAAATTACTCACTGTAATATCATTTGAGAGACGCAAGTAATTCATTACTTCTGTATAATAAAAAGTACACTGCACTATGGCCAAAACAATTTTGGATTCATTCAGAGCAGCACACCATATTACCAGATCTTAAGTTATTGCTATATTTAGGGTGTTTTGGAACAGCACTAGTTAACCAGAGTTCTGATTGTATCCCAGAAGTGTGTGCGTCATTCAACTATATTCCTTTGACAGCAGTAGCAACTCTAATCCTGCTTAGACAGCCAGTAAAGGATGTTTATTTAATGTTATGATAAAAATGGTTAAAAGGCCAATTTGTTAAGTCCCAATTCATCCCCTAAAACAAAATGCAAAGAACTTGTGGAGTTGTTGTGCAAGAATATACTTATTTAAAAAAATTTCCCCCTTTCTAAATTCCAGTTTTGGAAACTCACACTGGATCCTAGAAATTAAGCTTTTGCCCCCCTTGCTGTCTCCTTACATTACCACCAGTGAATAAAGATTCCATGATTTATAGTTGACCGCTGTCTTCTATTTATAACAGAGGAGGCAGTGAAAAATCCAGGTACATTTTCTATAGCTCCAACCACTATTAAAAAATGCATTTCAAACAGTAAGCAAAGCATTCAGCTGTAACCACAGTGATACAACTGAGCACATCCATAAGCAAGGTGTCATTTTAACATGACATTTCTTTTTATTGCGTCCCCATTTGATGTAGTAGTATAATTTAGTCTACAGGTGACGGGGAATCAGAAAATCATGGATTCAAATGTGACTGAACCTTGAGCACGTCACCTAAAATGGATAGTTCAATGCCATCTCAAAAAACGCCATTGCTGGGATTTAGCAGTGACCTGCAGAAAGAAAACTTTTTCCATCAATCTTTCTAACAGGAAGCTATCCAAATCAATTCTACAAAATGAAGTGATCCAATGCCTTCCACGTTGACTCCTTTCAGTGGCTTTTGGCTATCTTTGGAAATTCTCTCTAAAATATGAAGTTTTGGCTAAATGAAAATTATGATTTTTCAGCTCTTCATCGCTCTGGTGACAGTTGATTGTGTTGTTAAGAATGTCAATCTCCTAGGCAGTCGCTGAGCTTTGCATATTTTATGTCTGAAAAGGATAAAAGTTCACATGGTATTGGAAATTCAGAAATTAAGGGCAGGAAGGATTATATTACCATTATCATATTCTAGATTTTTTTCTTTTCAGGAGATACCCTAGAACTCTCCCGGAATACGACACAGATTTTTCTTGGCACCCATAAATACATGACAGTGCCAGCCCTGGTACACAGACTTTCTAGTGCCATTTTATCTTTATTTCCCCCAGAGTTTGTTATAAATGTTAAGACTCTTGGTCCTTCCTATTTTCTGTGCAAAGAGCTGTTTTCTGAAAAGACTTTCTTGGACAGGCAGATGCTTTTGCCTCAGAGTTGCTTTGTGACCCATGTTAAGAGAAATAACTGGTTTCTGTTTTCAGAAGGTGGTGGTGAATTGCATTACTAAATTTTCCAGAATTACATATGCTGGAATTTGCTATCAGAACCACTAAGAGAGAAATTCTTTCCTTGACTTAAAACAAGAGAAAATACGCAATAATGGAATATTATTCCCCTTATTCCATACTCCCTTATTCAGACCATTATTTCATATTCAATAGAAGCTACTCAGTTCCAAAAGGATACAGATAAGTTCTATAGATACTTTAAGTAAGGAAGTGAATAAGTTTATTTAATAAAATTCAATGCAAACATGCTAGATGTTTGTCTACATGCCTGGGCAAAATTGAATTTTTAACACATTTTGAAAGACTGGAAAAGCAGTAAGATAGTCATGAACATGGGGAGTCATGAACATGAGAAGAGAGACTCTTTCAGAAAGTGCAGCTGAGAATTATAGGCCACTCAGTATGTTATGCTGAATTGTGCTTGTAACTTAAACATGACAGCAAAATCTGTCAATGTAATTCTTTATTGATTCATGGGGGACAATTTCTTCATGTTCCCACAGCTATAATTCAAGTCATCAAGTCTAGACCTGAACTGTTAGCCTGGGTTTAGCCTGGGATAACTAAAATCTTATATTTTATAGCTGATGTTTTATATAGGCTGACCAATATTCCCTCCAAGGTGTAGCAATCCGTGAGCACCCCACTTTGATCCATAAGCACGCTGCTTCCGTCCATTCCCAAATTGGTCCTACCTCCCCCTTTAATATTATGCTGTGTTCCAGATGCATTCTTTAACATTAGTCTCAGTCTATTTATTATCTTGTTAGGTGTTTTTCATTAAAGGCCCAATTCTGCTTTTAATTTGCTTTGTTGTAAATAATAAAAGAAACTAGCTGTACTACCCACATGCTACCTTTTAATCATGCCTCTGTGGTCAGAATTAAGACTTAATTAAATACTTAAAATCAGGCGAGCATTTGAGTTCTCTGCCTTCAGTTACCAAAGAGCTGACTTTGTCTCCAGTACCTCTGGTACATGAAGTGTGTGTACCTCCCTATCATGTCTCTTGGACCCACATGCAGGCTGCGCTTGGCCTGCTCCCCACCTCCGTGCCTCGCTGCAGCCTTTGAAAGCAGCATGGCGCCATGTACACCCCGCTTCTGGGCAGATCTGGCAGCAAGGCACATGGTGTTGCTTTCAAAGGCTGCAGCGAGGCGTGGAGGCAGGGAGCAGGCAGAGCGTGGAAGACCCGTGGGGCTGCCGGGCTTTGGCGTAGGAGCTGTGGGGCTTGCAGCACAGGGATGAAAGCAAAGATTAGGGCAAAGCCGGCAGGGCTCAGAGCAAAGCTTGCCTGAAGGGGCTGGGGAGTGTAGCAGTTCCCTGGAGCCAGTGGTACCTGGCTTGGCCACTGCCCCTGCCTTGCCTTGGGGAGGAGCCACTGCTGGCATGGAGGAAGAAGGGGCAGGGGCGATGATTGCCCACTGATCAGCAGCACAGCCCCTTAGGGCTGCGTTCTCCCTCCCCATGGGACTGCCAAAGTGGTGAAGAGTAGAGCAGAGCGGCCCCTGCGCTGGCCCCAGTGCGCCCCATTAAAAAGTTACTACGCTGCAAGATTTGATTGTGCACGGCTGCGCATATGCGCAGCTTGGAGGAAACCTACATTTACAATACCATGTACACAGTCAGTGGGGAGTAATGAGAGAGAAAAATAAAGAACCTTGTAAGACTTAACAAAGAAAATGTGGAATGAGAAGCCAGGAAATAGTCTTACATTCTAATGACATTTGATAGATCATATTCATATGAATCCATATATTAAACCTGATGTCAGTTTTTATGTATGAAAGATGATAATCACCTTAAGTGGTAGACATTTAATCAGCCTGCTGTGAAATACCATCCTTGCATACTACACAACCCCAAATACGACACACACCTTGCTTTGGGAAAGACAGAACAAAAGGGAAAAAAGAAAGCATTTTCCAAAGTTGTGGCTGCAGAGAGCAGAAACAGAGCCTAACCTGCAGATCTGCTCACCTTCCCTTTGCTACTCAGGTAAAAGCTATCGGTTTTTAACCCTTTCACAGCTGAATTGTCAACAACTCTTGGCTACTCAGCCAAAAGCTGAAACTGTAGCCAGTGCCGTAGCGGTGGGGGGCAGGGGACAAGTGGGGCAACCTCCCTGGGCACCAAAGCGAAGGGGCACCAACAGGTCATGCCCAGCTTTGGCGAAGCGCGGGACGGAGCCGCGAGTAACTTGTTTGGGGAGGCGTGGGAACAGCGGGAGGATAGCTCCATGCCACTGTGCCCACTCCTGGGCAAGCATGGGGGGCGGAGGGGGATGCCACCTGGATCGGTGAGCAGGGTAAGAGCAGGCTGCTGCTACGTGCTTTGCCTTGGGTGCCAAACTTCCTTACTATGGCACTGACTGTAGCTGTTGCTGAAGAGTGGACTCATGAGTGGATCTAGGATTTCAAAAAGAGCTACACAAAGTATGTAGGACTCTGAAAGTGGAGAAGACAGGCCAGAAGTAGCTAACATACAGCAAAATTGCCAGAGAAAGAATAACTTGATTAGTAGAACATCAAGTACATGAAAAGGAGAGAAGGCTGTTGACACCTGCTGAGCGAAGGAATCAGGAAGACTATAATGAAGCCATCAGGACTGCCTGAACAGAAATACCACAGCTCCTGGCAGGAACTGTGCAGAACAAGAATCAAAGTGGAGTACAACTACACCACTGCAACCATATGGATCTTCTTTTTCTGGACTCTGCCCCTCTCTCCATGAACCTGCTTGATGGAAAAGAAGGCAAAGTAGTGGCAGCCATTTTGGAGCATCTCCATGCTCTATTCTGGGTAGAAAATTGACTTCCCTATTTAAGACGCACACCGCAGTTTTGGAAGGTTAATTACTGGAGAAAAAAGGTGAATGTGAGCAAATATGGGAGGTTTCTCCAGGCTACAGCTGAACACGGTTGAAATAGTAATGAATTGTCCTATTGATCAATGATTTTGTTGTAGCACTGTAGAAAACGATGGTTCCAGGACCAGACTTTCTGATATCTGTCCCTTGTAAAACAACTTAGAAATTCTTTTATCATCTGTATCACTTGAAGAGCCTACTAGTCCATAATAACAAGAGGGCACCATTCTAACGAGCTTCATGCAAACATGTAAGAGAGGTTCTGTTCTGAGGTGCTCAAAACCTAGACACAAGGTGGGAGAAAGAGATACAAAGCACAGAAAATTGCAGCCTTGAGGTATTAAGTGACTTGCCCAAGGGCACACAAGGGGACTCTGGGTAAAACAGAGTCTTGGTCTAGTGTCTTAACCACAAAACCACAGTTCAAAGGCAAAACAGCCAGGCAGCAATAAAACTTAGATATGTAGGCCGATTACAACAGCCAAGAATTTTTCTCCAAAAGAAATGATAATTTATGGTCTTAGAGATGATTACACATAATTTCCACAGCTATGCTAAACTGAGCAATGATAAAAGAATGCTTAGGCACTGATTATGCGTTGGAGACATCTGCTCGCTTTGAAGGTGGCAGAGCCTCAAGGAGGCACAATAAATCCTGGAGCTTCTGAGGGCTCAGTCAGTATCATGGGGTGCATCTCCCTGCTCTTAACACATCCCATGCTGGAGAATCAATTTATGGTTCCTCCTCTGAAGTACATGTAATGCTGAACCAGTGTTAAGCGCAGTGAAGAGGACTAGAATTGTCTGCAATTACCTACGCTTGTACAAGACTTAGGACGGCTCCTTGCACACCCCCAGTACAGCCACACGGAGCCTTTCCTCACCAATCTCCACTCCTACTGCCAAGGTATTTAAACTCAACTCACCTGGCCAGCAGAATGGAGTTTATGAGAGTTACCCGAGTAAAGGGGCACCTTCAGACAAAACAGGATTTGGTGTAAACCGCATGATAATTTCTCTTTCCACCAATAAAGCTCCACTTGACGCAAACCAATCAAGGTATTTTACACAACCATGCATATCTTTATTTTATTATTCCTGTATGTAGTTATACTCACTTAAATGGCAATACAACTGGGATAAAATATATAAGGCATATGAACCCACATACTCCAGAGCATAAGCCAATTACTTATCCAGAAGAAAATTCTTCTATGGGTGTTTTATTCTACAATTATCTTTTACAAGGATTTTACACCTTGTTCTGAAACACCTACAACTGGCTACTGGTGCAGACAGCCAGCCAGACTCAATGGACTGCTACAACTTATCTGGTGGGCCAGTTCCTGAGTTCTTACCCAAGGGGTAGTCCAGCCTCTGAAAAATCCTCTTCCGTGTATACTTGCAGTTAAAGTTGGTTGTGTCAACCTTAAGTCATCAGTATAGGTCACTGCTGGTAGGACATTTCTGGAGCATATCCTACTCAGGTAGGAACTGCCAAAACCTAGTCTGAGCTCTGCACAAGCAATACAGAAAGAAAAGTCTCCAAAGTTAAAACTTGCATCTACAACCTACTGAGGAATTCTGAAAAGCCTCTGAAAGGCCATAGCTGCAGAAACTTATGAGCCAGAAAGCATCTTTCTGTAAAATTTGTAAGTTGTGGAAAAATAATTACCACCCCCGCCTGCCCCCCCGGAGATTCAAAGCCATATACAGGATTACTTTTAATATTATTTTGGTTTTCAGTGCTTTAAGGTTGCCTGAAGACATGCTGTGGGGCTGCTCTGACACGCTGTAATTAAATTAGATTGAGTCTGCTAGAGCATGGCAATTACTGCACTCCAGCCAGCCTCCACGTCTCGCGTATTAGTGTCCCTGTCCTTCAAAATGGCAGTGGGGGCGCTTGAACTAAATTTGAATGAACTTTAGTTCAATTGCTCCTGCTGCCATTTTGAAGCACGGGGATGCTAATACATGAGACATTAAGGCACTTTAATTAGGGCAGCTCTCAGAGCCACTCAAATTAAAGTGCCCTGCACCCCCACAGCATGTGTAGAAGTGCCCTAAATGATTGTTCTGAAACCCTCTTTCATTTCTCTTATTAACAATTATCTGCTATGATTTCAACATATAAACATAAAAACTACATATTCCAGGCCCTCAGGGAAGCAGAAAGACAATTAAGGCAATGCAGCTCCTATAAAACCTTATTTCCTATCCATTTAACAATTCCTTCCCTTAGCCCACTAAAAGCTCAATCTTCCTCCAAATGACTGTTCAGATGGATAGGCAACCAAGCATTCCCCAAAGGTAATAGGTTTATGGTATTTTGGACTAAAGGCAGCTTGCTCACTCAGGCTTGCCAGCACAGGTCATTCTCAAGTGCCTTCACTGATCTCACCTGTGGCACTGTCTCCCAGGGAAAGAGGTGTTATTTACTAGATCCAAAGCTGTCTTTAAGGCCTTTGCAAGTCAGAGCCAAGGCTTTACATTTCAAAATCCTCAAATAATTTAGTTTAATTAAATTTTCAGTGAAGAGCATGTTGTGCTCCTATTAGTTAAAATTCCCTTGTTAAAAAGCTCATATCCAGCAAGTCTTTGAAGCCTGAAAAGCTGCAATGCTTTTTTCTGCCATCAAAAATTGCAGCAAATTTCAAAACATCCAAGTTTTTCAGCTGCAAAGGAGTTAAAGGAGGAAAATGTATTCCTTGACCCCAGTGGATTCTGAAACAGCAGCAGCATGCTCAAGGAATTAAAAAAATAAATAAATAACTCTGCTGAGTTCATCTTCCATGTCTGCTTATATGAATCGGATTTTAATAATTTCAAGGTACAGCAATGGGAGTTATATGGCTGTAAAGTGAAATCCTAAGTTTATCTGTTTTAAATGGGAGGCTGAAATGACACAACAAAAACAGGAAGTGAACTGGTTCTCTCTCTCAGCGGAAGCTGGTATATTGCTCAAGAGTTCCTAACCAAAACAACTGACATTAAGCCCACCAAATCTCTGCACGGCTGCTATTGTAATCACATGTGTAGTCTGGGGGAGGGGAAAATACAAAAGAAATCTAAAGGTTAAGACAAGCAATGACTGTTTACTTGCAATAAGCACCCTGCTCATGGTTAGCCAACAACATCTGAACCCAGAACCTTACATTAAAAGCTTGGACCTCTGCAATTTAAGCTGAAGTCATGCCAGTACCTAGCAGCAATAACAGACCCTTACACTTCACATCAGCTAGTCACTAGGGAGAAACTGCCCAGTAAGTTAATGTAGCACCTATATAACAGTTTTAAGCTGGGGGTACAAGATTTATACTCTTTAGTACCTCGAGGTTTTATTCCCCCTCTTCCCACAAATGTGTTGAGACAGCTACTTAACGGACAGTTGAAATGCTATTTGTCTGCACATTAGCTACTACTGCATCCGGTATACCTTAGCATTTGTTTATTACAAGAAAACTTATTCTAACATCTAGACAAGGTACCGGAACAGGAGGATGTAAATATATCTGTGATACTGTTCTTCTAGAGTACCCAGAAGTCCTATGAAATGTAATAGGAGTTCAGGATACAGAAACAATTTTCATAGTTTCTACGGTCGGAAGGGACCTGAGCAGATCATCTAGTCCAACCCCCTGCCATGGCAGGAAAGAGTACTGGGGTCAAATGACCCCAGCAAGATGTTCATCTAACCTCCTCTTAAACACCCCCAGGGTAGGGGCCTGCACCACTTCTCTTGGAAGCTGGTTCCAGACCCTAGCCGCCCTGACCATGAAGTAGCGCCTTCTAATATCTAACCTAAACCTACCCTCTGCCAGCTTGTGACCGTTATTCCTGGCTACTCCTGGCGGTGCTCGGGGAAACAGTGACTCCCCCAATGCCTGCTGATCCCCCCTGACTAGTTTATAACAGGCCACAAGATCCCCCCTCAGCCTTCTCTTTTGGAGGCTGAACAGGTTCAGGTCCCGTAGCCTCTCCTCATAGGGCCTGCCCTGCTGTCCCCTGATCATGCGAGTGGCCTCCTCTGGACCCTCTCCATGCTGTCCACATCCCTCTTGAAGTGTGGCACCCAGAACTGGACGCAGTACTCCAGCTGCAGCCTGACCAGTGCCGCATAGAGGGGGAGGATCACCTCTCTGGACCTGCTCCAGATGCATCTGTGGATGCATGACAAGTTGTGGTTGGCCTTCCTGACTGCCTCCCCACACTGCCGGCCCATGTTCATCTTGGAGTCAATGATGACCCCCAGATCCCTTTCCGCCTCCATGCTGACAAGAGGGGCGTTCCCTAACCTGTAGGTATGGTGCCGGTTGTTCCTCCCGAGGTGCATCACCTTGCACTTGTCTGTGTTGAAGCCCATCCTATTCTCGTCCACCCACCCTTGTAACCTGTCTAGGTCTGATTGTAGCCTGTTGCATCCTTCCAATGTGCCCACGACCCCCCACATCTTAGTGTCATCAGCAAATTTGAACAGGGTGCTTTTTACCCCCTCGTCCAAATAGCTGATGAAGATGTTGAACAGTGCGGGCCCGAGGACCAAGCCCTGCAGAACCCCACTGCCCACATCCCTCCAGGTTGAGAAGGACCCATCCACTACCACCCTCTGGGTGCAGCCCTCCAGCCAGCTGGCGACCCATTTGACTGTGTGGGTGTCTACACCACAGCCCCCCAGTTTCTTAATGAGAACGGGGTGAGAGACAGTGTCAAAAGCCTTCCGGAAGTCCAGGAAGATTATATCCACTGCTACCCCTGCATCCAATGATCTGGTGATCTGATCGTAAAAGGCCACCAGATTGGTCTGACAGGACCTGCCACTGATGAACCCATGTTGGTTGCCCCTAAGCATGCAGTCCCCTGCTGGCCCCTCCTGGATGTGTGCCAGCATAATTTTCTTGATCAGCTTGCCTAGGATCGAGGTGAGACTAACCAGCCTATAGTTTCCCAGGTCCTCCTTCCTGCCTTTTTTGAAGATGGGGACCACGTTGGCCCTCTTCCAGTCCTCTGGTATCTCACCAGAGCACCACGAGTGCTCATAAAGTTGTGCCAGGGGACTTGCAATGACCTCGGCCAGTTCCTTTAGAACTCTAGGGTGGAGATCATGCGGGCCGGCTGACTTGAATACGTCCAACCCGTCCAGAAGCTCCCTAACTAAATCCTCGCTAACCCGTGGCCCAGGTGTGCCTCCCCGGGGGCCCGAGGGGGGCGCAGCAGGGAGGTGGCTGTTCTGGTCCCTACTTAGGAAGACGGAGGCAAAGAAATCGTTAAACATGTTAGCTTTGCCGTCTGGTGTGACGACCAAGTTTCCCATGGTGTCCTGCAAAGGTCCCACATTACCCGGGACCTTCTTTTTACCCCCTAAGTATTTAAAAAAGGACTTCTTATTGTCCTTAATCTGGGAAGCTAGTCCCAGTTCCATCTCTGCCTTGGCCTTCCTAACTGCCCCCCTACATCCCCAAGCAACTACAGAATAGCCCTCCCTGGTGATGACCCCTTCTTTCCATTGGGTGTAAGCCTCCTTTTTAGCAAGGAGACATTCCCGGATGCTTTTGGTGAGCCACGGAGGCTTGTGTGCTCTCCTGCTCCCTTTGATCCTCGTTGGGATTACCTTCCTTTGGGCTTGGAGGATTGTCTCCTTAAGGAGCGGCCACTCTCCTTGGACACCTGGCTCCTCTTCCCTCCGGGACCTCAGCACTTCTCCAACTATCCTCCTTAGCTCGTTGAAGTCTGCCCTCCTAAAATCTAGGGCCGCTGCCTTACTGCATGCCTTTGCCACCTTCTGCTGGATGGTGAATTCCAGCAGGCGATTAACCCTGCTCACCCAGGTGGTCGAGCACCCGCAACCCCCTCACCAGGTCATCACCCGTGGCCAGCACTAGGTCCAACAAGGCATCTCCCTGGTGGGGCTGTGCACCTCCTGGGTTAGATGGAGGTCCTGCACTCTGGCCAAGAACCTACGTGAGCGGTCACACCTGGCTGACTGCTCTTCCCAGCAGATGTCCGGGAAGTTCAGGTCCCCCATGACTACCACATCCTTAGCCTTCACTACCTCTGTGAGCTGACCCAAGAATTCCTGGTCAAGCTCTTCTCCCTGGTTGGGAGGTCTGTAGTAGACCGAGGCAATACTTGTCACAGAAGTCACAGGCCGTTTTCAAAGTGACAAAGCTGCTCAAGAGAAGATGAGGACAAATTCAAAAAATGGATTTTGTTAAAAACTTTGCATCCACATTCCCTGTAATGATACTGTGACTCACAAAAGTATTTGTTAGACTTAACTTTATTTCCCTGGCTTCTGTCACAGAAGTCAGCCTTTCCCGACTTAAAGTGGTTGTTGCAACACACATTACCAATCAGTGGTTAGTACCAGAAGCACTGGGCATTTCCACACAAGAGTTTTCCTAGCTATAGTACTTTAAGGTCAAACTGTTTTCTGAGCATTAAGCAGTGTTTTCACATTAACACCAACAATAAAAGACACTGGACTCAAATGAGCTGGCAATTTTGTTGGTCATGTATGACGTACAATAAAATCCACCTCTTACTTCCACAGCTGTATTGGCACAGCAGTGCTGGACACAGTAAAACTGGGCTGTGTCAATAAACAAATGCGACTCAGAGAACAGAAAGGGCAGTTGTGCAGTCAGGAGGTGTCATTTTGATAGCTGTTTTCCAAGGGCTGTTGTTAAAAGGAGCAACTACAATCAGTGATTTTTGACCTCTGCCACATCCCTGTTTTTGTAACCACAACTCCTGCTGCGTGACTGGAGCTTGGCAAAACAGAAGTGGCCACATACAACATCTCTGCCTGCCACATGTTACTACATTGCTCCTCTTCAGGACAGAGCAATATGAAAGAAACGGCACTGGAAAAATGAATGCTGTTAGATTCAGTTGATTACTGCAGTACTCAGATGCCTTTCAGAATTGGGAGGGGAGGGCAGCACACTGTGCTAAGCACATATCCTTAGAAGAGGATATCCTAATAGACAACCCTGTGAATTAGGTTAGATCCGAGTCTTCTGGTGTGCAGCCCAGTCAGTAAAAGTTACATCATTTTTCACCATGGCATCCTGAAACAATGTGACCTTCATTTTATTTTCTTCTTTTTTTTTTTAAACAATAATACAGCATGCATTCAGCCTCTGGTTTTTCACCCAGCTCTAACAGTAGGTTCAGTGTTATGTATACACAACACTGAGTATACTTCAACCCATTCAGACATTTACCTACCTAATTAGTGGACATATAGCCAGGTATGACTCCATGGACCTGTGATTATGAGCTCTCACCAAAACTGTCAGCCATTTTTCCAACTCAAGTTTGTATTTACAAAAGAAACAGTCGTTGCTTTTTATCTCTCAAAACGGCAGTGTTTTGAGTTCTCTGCAGCTCAAAGATTTATTGCCATGTATATTTCTATAAAATACTTGCATACATCTAAGTTATACCGTAGTTATACATTCAGCTGTAGAATTCACTTATTAGCAAACGCAAAACTTAATGTTGAAACAGGCATGTGCACTAAGACAAATTATAGTATAATTAACATACAGTATGAATGATGATCTGGTGTTAATTACTATCCATTTCAGGCATTATTTATTAACAATTTACCTGAAAAGCCTTCCAATTCCTATGCAAGTACCGTCAGTAATTAACCAGTTCAACTCCCCATTGGCTCTACTAGAGAAAGATAGTAATTACCATATATGATTTTTTTTTTTGCCAGCTGTGTTTGACATTTAACTGAAAATGCAACAGTATGACCTGTTCTTGAGCAAAGTAGTCTGACGTATATGTATCAACAGAGCAGGGCTAATAGATATTTTCAGCTAATAGACGTTTTAATTCTTGAGACAGCTGATAAAACTTTACACATGGGTAGTGTCTTTGATGGAAGGTAGCGTGGTAAGTGGTTAGAACAGGAAAGCCTCACCTATCCTCAGGGAAGATTGCTTACTTTACCTATTGATTAGAGATGAGACTAAGGGCTGTTTAAGCATTTGAGCGAAGCAGCAGTACAATGCCAGCATTCATTTACATTTAAACAATAGTAATTGAGAGGCAGGAACACAGCTGAGTATAGCACCAGCATTAAACTAGAGAAAAGAAAGATGGAAAGGAATTTGAGTGGTAAGAAGGAAAGAAGCAAGTGAAAAGGCAATAAAGAGTGTTTTCAACAGTGAACAAAGAGGCAAGAAAGAGGGCAACAGGAAAAAAAGGAGGCAAGGCGGGGCAGGAGAAATACAGGAAAAATTTGTTCAGTTCAATGATTAACGCATTCTAAGTTAAGAAAGCTTATCATTTCTCTTCCAAACTATGAATAAAAGTGTGGAGGAATAGGATTAGATTACTAGATTTAAAATCTTGAAGGATGGGTAACCAGAAAGATGCTAAATTAAATATTCACAGATAATATTTCCTTTGTTTAAAGGCAAAACATATTGTGATAAACCTTTTTCCCCCCCTATATATTCACGGTACTACTAGCAGTTTTATTTAAATAATACAAAAACATTTTTAAATTGTGATGTGTGTTTTGATTTCGAATTTCCATTCAAAAAGATTTATACAAATCACAACTAAAAAAAATCTAGTAAAATAAATACATCATTCAACATTTTCCCCCACACAGACATTGACAGACATCCGCACAATCTGTATAAGTGGATAGAGGCACTTAGACATGTTAATCAAGTCAGCAAAAGGCAAGGTGGAGATGGTCTTATAGAGTAATGAAGCAATCTGTGGCTCATAAAAGCTTATGCCTCTCAGATTCAATTAGTCTGTAAGATGCACCTCTACCTTGCCTTCTATACAAAATGGATGCTAAGCTACAGAATTGCTTAAATAAAACTTCACAAATATAATGTATCCTTTGGGAAAGGAGTGCAAACATACAGACTGCAGGCTAGATGCTGCCTGCAGGGCCCCATCATCCAGCCCCTGATGCTACCCCTGGGTCTCAGAGCTGACCCACATGCTGCACAGTGCACACCATACTTCAGGTGACAAATAACCACACTATGTCTCTTTAATAGCAGTAACTGGCTACATAATCAATATACTTATTTTCCTTTTGACATGTTTTGAAACCACTACTCTTCTTGCCTGACCCAACCTTACACCATTTTTTTAGTAAAATGAAAAATCACCACTATCATCACCTCTACAACCCAACTCTTTTTAAAAGGTACAAAGACATGCTTCTCAAGCTTGAAGCATCCTTAGAAATTAAACACAAATTTTTAAATTTGAAATTGAAACTATATTATCAAATTCAAATCTCCTTGTGAACATCAATTTCTCACTAAGTCTGTAAATTAGAAGTGTTAGAAAAATATACAACCTATTGCATAAGTTATTGTTTGCAGGCAGCTTTAAAATTCAAAACTATATCACCAAATAACTCAAGAGACACTAAAACAATACATCACAGTTCAGCTGGACTCATTCTGAAGCAGGAAAGATACTAACATCAGAGAAGAAAAAAGATCCTTAGTTTTAAGCCTCCTATTAGCTAATGAATACACAATTATTAGGATCTCTGTTTTAACTTTATCTTGGAAACAAGATTACTTGCTTTGTATCCCAGATACATTAAAGCCCATTATAATCTCCATCATTTATCACCGTTTACTGCCAAGGATGTTGTTTAATTGATTTTGGAGTTTACCTGCTAGTCTATGCTTTATTCAGAGCAAAAGTCTTACCACTACAGCAGTAAAACAGAATAGTTCTTGGGTGTAGGATCCAACTTAGCGCTAAAACATATCTAAAGTCTAATGTGCCAGGACAGGTAAAAGTTGCTGGGGGGTGGTTAATACAACAAAATACTGATAAACAAGCCAAATCAACAGCTTCAGGTAACAGAGCTTCTGTAAAACTGTCAAGCCAGCAGCAGCTATACAGACCTTCCAGAGTATCTGGGTAGTATCAAAGGGTATGTCTGTATGGCACCCACAATGTCATGGCAGAGATCACTATGCTTCTGCTCACAAACTGCAAACTGACAAGTGAACCAGGGAAGCTGTTCTGGGCTCATTCCCAAAGACCATTCCCAAGCTTGCCAAAGACTGAAGTCTCAAGTGACCATGGCAGAACACCCTTACAGTGGCTTCTCCAGTGCATTTCTAGGTTGAATCAGCAAGGAGGAACAGTTGGGCTGGGAATGTTTGGAAGCATCCCTACCAGAACAGTGTCAAAACCCCAAATGTTTAAAAACAAAAACAAAAAAAAACAAAAAACCCCTGACAAATAGCCTGTTTATCACAGTAGCCCAACAATGCCCAATTAAAAGAGAGAAATCTTATTTTCTCCTAAGACAAATGCACTGACAGAAACAGAAAGCAGACCTTGTGTCCTGGTCCCCTGCCTTAACCACAAGATACAAGTCTGCTGTACCCCAAAAACCACTGCTGATGAAACCATTTCTGTGGGCAAGACAGTCCTTTGGTCTCCAGTTGTTCAGTCTTTGGTGTCTCTGTTGAGAATGCCAGCAAGGCAGCAACAGTATTGCCAATTCACATAAGTCACACAGTATTTGGTGTTTTTCTTGCAGTTCTGCTTCCCAGAAGTGAGGCAGCATCTAGGCTGCTAACTAAGGTTAATTTTAAGGTCACCCTAAAAGCCATATATGCTATCTCCCCTGTAAATCTCAAGGCTAGAACTGCCCCACAGGCAGTTCACCCTACTGTTGTTGACCCCCCTGTGGCTCATCTCCTAGCCACCTCTCTCTGAAGTATGTTTGAAACTCACCCCGGCAGGTAGGATTCAAGCACAGTCAACCAGATGCAATTCTACAGCTCTCTATTCCTGTCTTCCAGATTTTCCCCACCACCACTTCATCCCTCTACTGCCCATAAGTAGACAAGTGCCTCCTAGAAGGACTCAAATCTCACAAATAAGACGCATAACGTGGCCAACTTTAGACATGACTAGTGGACTACTAGCAACGATACAGACAGGGACGTGTCTCTCAGATGGTTCAGGCTGGCTGAGGATGACCTCAGAGCCAATCCTAAACATCAACATAGACATATCTGAAGTGATTGCAGGAGAATCTCAGCTTTAAAACCCTTTTCTTTCCTTTTTTTAAATTCAAGATTCACGGTTGCAAGAAATTCAAAATATGACCCAAAGCAACACTCTAGAGGATAGAAAACCAGAAGTGTGATAAAACTTACTTTTTAAAATCTCTTACAATGGGCCTCGAATCATGACTTTGGTTGACTGCCAAATATTGGTAGTGCTAGTCACGGTGGTGGTTTTGGACTATGGCCACTTAGCCAATAGGAAATGAAGTGACAGCAAGAACTCATTTCACAGAGGCTGACAAATGGCCCTAAGGGGGCAATTTTTTGTCAATACTAGACCAAGCTAAATTGGAACAGGCAACCCAAATTACATCTCCTGACTGACCAGACCCCAGTCAATCCCTGGAGGGAATTGGGGGGGGGGGTAGAAGTCAGCTATCATATTCAGTAGAAACTTTGTACATTTGTGATAGCTTAGCTTATATGACCAAAACAAGAGAAATTCAACCTTTGATGCCTTAACAGACTGCCCCAAAAGTAACAATAACTGTGGACAAATGAAGACACCAAAAATATATGCATTTTAGAACAGCCACCAGCACTGTGAACTCACTGTAATTTATGAAAAGCCTACTACACCTCCACAGTTTTTTATTCTTAGCTCTCATTCAGTTGTCTTTCATATAACAATCTTATTTTAGAAGAAAATAATTGAACTTTGATTCTTTGTGATAATGCACATGAGCTTCCCACATACCTGCATTATGTTTCACAGCCTTTGGTACTTCAGTTAGACACCAGCTGACAAACTAAAAAGGGCTGATTTGTTCCCTCCTAAGTTAAAACCTGAGGGAAGGGATTGTGAACAGAAGACCCCCTCTATGGACTGTCCCTCAAATGGTTACCCCAGCAAGGTGCAGTTACATAAAGATTCATATAAAATCTGCGCCTTTAACCCCCAAGTTTCACTGCCTCTAGGAAACCCACAGTAAGGACTGGATCTCAGGGCACTCTGGCCTAACGGAGTCATACAACTGAGACTCCTTAGTCACTGCTAATCCCAGGACACTCCATAAAATGGGTTAAAACCTCAAAAGAAGGTCACTGAAAACCAAATATAGCATTTTCTTACTCAGGTGACTTATGTGAGGGAAGATGGTGCTCTGTATGGGCATAGGATTTTGTGCTATTCGATTCTACTTTAAAAAGTGTGATATATCCACTCCACCCAGGATTTCTTTTCTGATGTCCCCCATTTGACAGTCATTTTCTTCCCTTACCCCGAGACAGAACTAAAACTCATCTATTTGTATTATGCTAGCTGCAGATTAATGTCCTGCCTACATTTTCAACTGTCGTTAAAACCCCAGACATTTGCTTAATAAAAATTTAATCATGTTGTAATTTCTAATCACCGTTTAAGTCTTAATGAGTTAAGCTCTCCATTGTCCTACCCCAACACTACAGAACAGGTCTTCAGTAGCGTAGATCAGCATAGCTTCACTAAAATCAATAAAGCCACCAGTTTACACCAGCTGAGGATCTAGCCAAAATTAAATATGACTTTGTTAAAATTCTGTCACCGAGGCTAACATAACATACCGCCAGATTTGCAATGGCTTTCATTTCAATCTGTCTGAACTGCTTTGCAGCATACATAAATGCAAATAGAGAAGCATACAAATGCAATAGGGGAACATCATGTTACTGATACAGCACAAACTGAAGATAAATCTTCCAGAAGCTGTATGGGCTGGTGTCCTTGGTCAAGCAAACGTAGCACTGCAGTACAGCTATGAAGTCAATTACTCCCTTCTTCTTGCATTTCAATAAGATCATTAGTTATAACAGACAACACAGAATTCAGGGCTGTAACCAACAACAGGCGATTCATAGCCCGCAGTAGATATGTGCTCCAACCTGTCTTCGATCACAAGAGAAAAGATGGACTAACATGTGAGAACCAGGATAAAGTCCTTCATGCATCAGCAGGAATGAAAACTTGCAGTGAAGAGTCCCAAGACTGCAATGTAAGCCGTGTTTGACGGGAATATGAAAATCTGGCTGTAGTTATGCTTGGCTCTTGCCCATTGCATATATTGTTTACTCTTCATCAAAAATTCCACAACATGCCCCAAATTAACAGTTAAAATACCTATGGGCAAAGTCATCTGCAGCATGGAGGCACAACAAATTGAGCCCTATTTTGTGGGTGTACTGAGAAAGTGTGCATAGTAGCACAGCCTGTTACAGCAGACTTTTGATACACCTTTGACAAGCCACAGAAAGTCTCTGTGGCTGTGGATAGATGCAGCTCTTACATGCTTTCAAAGGGAAGGGGAATATGCCACTTGTAACAGTTAAACCAGGATAACTGATGCACACTCCCAACTGTCCGCTCCTAAACCAGGATGCAGGTTTCCCTCGCTTTATGCTGTACATGTGTTCCTGGAAAACGGTGCATAACTCAAATTTGCATAAAAGGAACCCACTTTACAATGTAACAAATAGGGATACTTTCCAAGACCTCAACTGTACTGACCCCAGACATATTTTTACTACTTTTACAAGACAATTTTGGTACTCACCAACAGCAGAGAGTACACACAAGCACAGGGCACTATCATAACTGGGATGGCACCTACAGAAACACGTGTCGCAGACAACAAGCGAGGAGCACAGATCCACACAACAGACTATATTTTGGTGCACATCACTCCCACAATGCACCGTACAAAGCAGCTGACTGTGGACTTCCACCACACCAGCCGCATAAGAGTGAATTTACCTCGCATATACTGAATTTTTGGTATAAAAAAGGCAATCTCATAAAAGCGAATTCGCACATACAGAACCCACATAAAGCAAGGGAAACCCATCAACAAGCCAAACCACTATAAGTTTAAACTCCAAATGAGATACGTTTAGAGCGCTAGTTAAAGATCAGGCATGTGACAGTTATTTCAGACCAATTTATACTGTTATAACTGTAATTTAATACTAGCATAGCTGTTACGTCTGTCCACGCCCATGCCCTGCTGACAGTCAGGTGTGAGATCAGCACTGAGGGCATGGACCAAAGAATCCATAGGTGCATACACGCACATGCTGTAGCCCTTAACGTGCTGTGTGAGTAGCTCAGAAAGGCTGCGGTTCCTATGCATGAAGCCTGCAATGGCAGGAAAAAGGAAAGAGACAATCTCACTCCCTTATCATAGGGAGTCACTGCATTTCACATGCACTTCATTAGGCCTCATTTATCACAGGGGTGAAAGGAATTTTACCTTTAATGACTATGCCTTTGTAGACCGCTTGCTAAATAATACTCATTTAATAACCCTTCATAAAATATTGATTTTCATTTAATATTTAGACTTCTGAAAGTACAGCTTCATCTTAAGGGGCAAGGGTCTGATTCTACCCACTTCACTGATACAAGAAGCCAGCCTCACCGAGCCAAAAATCATTTTGCAGAAAATCCCACCAACTTAAGTGCAAACACTCAGGCGCGTAATCAGAGCAGGCTTCAGCCCAAGAACACAAACCAAATTCTGAAGACCTTAACCAAGAAAAAGGCCAAGTGATGCTAATGAAAGCTCAGGCAAAACTCATTAAAAACTCCAGAATTTAGCCATATATTATTAAGCAATACTAAAAAAAAAAAGTGAAGCAAAACCACGATGCAATACTTTTTTACGTATACCCTTTGTTTCAAACCCAGTAAAATTTCACTTGCCCCATTTTAATTTGGCTGAGCATTTTTCCCCCCACAAAGTAAGTAAGCAAAGTACAAATTTCAAAACATGCACGCTGACATTTTGTTTCAACCCGCTTTATTCACTTGTTTTAACAACTGCAGGTATGGTAGCTTATGGAGGCTAAGTGCCTTTACCCAAAATTTTGCGGACTTGTGTTTGATTGTAGACAGGACAGGACTCCAAAGAGCGCTCCTCCCTGCAAAAAACACATCTGAACAGGAAACGTGAATGAGTCCTTCGTACAAGCAAAAGCAGCGGTGACATTTGTGCCTATACCTACACCTCAAAGAGCCCGCGTACGTTTTGGCCAAAGTGTTTTTAGTCCATTACTTTGACTCCTAGCAAAATTTTACAATGCGTTTATAGGTCTTACAAAAACAAACTAACACCAGCCGTCCTGACATTCAGGTCGCTAGCACGGGGAGGGCAGTTCAGCACCACACCACACTGCTTCTGTTGCATCCTCCATGACATCCCCTCCTCCCGTGTTACTCCAATTTCTTTCCTGCTCAGGGAGCTCATCTTGCATAGACACGGGGGCTGGAAGGGACCTCGCAAGGCCACCGGGTCCAGCCCCCTGCCCCAGGGGCCGCCCAGCAAGACCCAAGTGCTTTTTAAGGACGCGCTTGCACCACCTCTGGGGGGTCTGCCCCAGGCATGGGGGGCTCGGACAGCGGGATCTTTTCCGCCCTTCCCTCCGCTTGTACACACAGTCTAATGCAGGGAGGAGAGAAGAAAGCAGGGATAACCCCTCAGCCCGGGTGGGGGTTGTGGGGGATGCCTCCGGGGCCCCTTTCCCGGCGAGGACGGAGGAGGCGGAGGGCGGCTCTGACCGTCCCGCCGCCTCCCCATTGTTGGGCACCGCGTGCCGAGCCTCTCGCCGCCGCGGGGCCGCCTCTCCCAAGCGCTGGAGCGGCGGCAGCCCTGGGGCCGGCCCGGCTGCTCGCGCGGGGAGGGCCGGGCCGGGAGCCGTGCTGCTCGGGGGGGGCCGCCCGGCACCGGCTGCTACTCACCGGGGGGGTTGACGGCCGCCGGTGTCGCCATATCGTCCCGAGCGGGATCCAGCGCAGGGCGCGGGCGGGGGGGCTGCGGCGAGGCCGCCCAAGATGTCCGATGCCGCTCGCTCCGCTTCTGCTCATGCTCCGGCCGCCGCCCCAGTGAGCATGTGCCGAGCGGGGCCCCGGGCGTGCGCACCGCCGCCCGGCCCGGCCCGGCCCGGCCTCGACTCACGGCCGCGGCCCGCAGGCCCGCACCCCGCTCCTCCCGGCGCGGCAGCCACAGCACCTCGGCCCCGGCCAGGCCCACCCCTCGTTTGAAGCCATCTAGGCCCTGGGGGTGTTAGACGTGCCCGTGGCACCCACCCGTCGCAGTGGACGGCGTGTAGACGTGACATTGGGAGGCGAAGGCGTCGCCGGCGGCCCCCTCACATCGAGGACGACCTCCCCGGCGGGGATCCGCCCTTGCAGGATCGCGGAGCACCTGCTCTTCCCCCTTGGGGGAGTGGGATTCACCGCCGCCGGTCAGCCTGGGTGTCGAGTTGTTTTAACTGACCTGACGGGTAAAACCCGCTGGACTCGTGTCTAGATGGGATTCGACATTCATGAACCACGGAGGCCAGGGGGAGGTACGGCGGCTGCCCGCAGGGGCGCGTTGGCGGGGAGCGGGGATCGCCCACAGGCGCCCGCGGTGACGTGGGCAGTGAGGGCGGCCGAGCAGGGGCCGCCCGCAGGCGACACAAGCATCAGCAGCAGCCAGTTTTGGGGGGGGCACGTGCACTGCCTATGCCAACATTTAATATTTATTTTGATGAATGCCTTATCGCAGGGGTGGGCAGTGTGCGGCTCTTCAGAAGTTAACATTTGAATCTTTGCACAAGCGCACAGTGACCAGCTTCCATAGCCATTACGTCACGTCGTGCACTTGTGTAGAGATTCAAGGAGATGCCTATTAACTTCTGAAGAGCCGTGTGTGGCTCCAGAGCTGCAGATTGGCTGCCCCTGCTCTCTCACTTACCTTCCAGGTGACTTCCAGCAGTTTCCTGGAGATTTATATTGAATTCCTGGAGACTCCTGGAGGGTTAGCAACTCTATTTGGGATCTTTGATAAGCCTAAAGCAGGCAGGGGCAGGGGTGTAGCTAAGGAGTTTGGTGCCCTGAGCAAGACTCCTCTGTGCTCTCACAGTGGTGGGTTAGGGGGGAATGGAAGTGGCCGTCTCTGCCCTGGGTGTCCCTGCACCCAGCTTGGCACCCCTCTGTTTCCAGGAGGAGTGTGTGGGATCAGATGGGGAAGATTGCAGGCTCCAGCTGTTTCCAGATCTGCCTCTGTACCCAGGCTGCAGCCTCACCCCTGTCACAGCATCCTGGGAAGGGGCTCGCAGCATGTCGCAACACCCTGGTTGAGAACCACAGATCTAAAGTCACAGGGCACCTTCCAGCTGAAGGGGAAGCGGTGTCTGTCTCTTGCTAGGAAGCTAACCTGGCTGATGCCCTGATGTGCAGGAGCAAGTCATAGGTACAAGGCAACTCCTTACATGGGCCTCTGTGGGCATTAGTCCTTTGGACCATTTCTCAAGGAAGCAGCCAGAGTGGAGGATGAGTGCTGTGTCCCTTGACACAAAGGTCTTTTATAGTACATGTGGTATATTTTAATACACTGTGTTTTGTGGGAGAGATCACTAACACACCATAGTGGTCTCTCTGCAAAATTCTGTAGGGGGACAAGACTCTTTGTAATGTTTTCCTACAGTCAAGGTCTGCCAGATCCACCAGCCATAGCATGGAGGTATTTCCCAGAGGTATGGCGATAGGACGCTGTTGAGAGAGAGGAAGAAGGGGCAAAGGATGCTGGATGAGACAGAGAAATCGACTCAGGCTTGAGGAAGTATGCCTTGCATTCACAAGCTACTCTGACTTCATCCCAACCATGCAGTTGGTCCAATAACAGATAGTCACCCACAAAAATCCTTGCCTCTCCCAGAGAAATGGGGGTATTTGTTATTTGTTTTATTCCAAGAGAAAGATGTTAACTGTCTCACTGAAATATACACTACAAAATTCTTTTTTTTTCAAAAGAGGGGGTGTGATGGTTTTAAATAACTCTCCTAATTACAGTCCTTACAGGTCTCTCTGAAATATATCCCCACCAGCCTTATATAATGTGTTTTCCACCCTCAACTTTACACTAAAACTAAATAAAAGACTTAAGTTATTACATTTCTTCTCAATGTGGAAAGGTTTCTTTAATCCCATTTGAAGATTTCTGTTTCACTAACACAGGCCTTAACAGTGAAATGCAACAGCACAGGCTTGTGTTAGAGCTTCAACACACGTGAATGGAAAGAGAGCAAGGTACCTTGTGAAGAAGGAAGGTAAGAACAGCAGCACTGTCTTCACAGATGCATTGTTCTTATCTTTTGTCTGAAAGGTGGAGGAATCAGTGGTTTGAAAGAAAATAAATCACATATGAAGATCTGCCTCAGAAATAACATTCAGGATCGTATTCAAAGCCACAGCTTAGGAATTAAATGGCTGAATCTGCCATTCTATATTCTTGTCAATAGAACATTCATAAGAATTGCAGTCACATTGCACCCTCGTAGCGGTTAAGCTTATGCAATGACTACATTCGAGTATAAGTAGGGAACGTTGGGATATGAGAACATTGGACATCTTTAGCTCTTAATTTTCTTGCTCTTGTGCATTTAACAATAGCCATGTTTCTGCTTGTTGCTGTATCTCAATTTCTCTTGTCTTTAAAGCTTATGCATGATCCTGGAATTTCTGGTGAAAGTATACTGTCATCCTATAGCCTGTGGCAAAACATTTATGGAACAGAGAGTACATGTAAGCAAAATTACTGAAACAATATTTTACTCCTCTTATTTTGGAAAAAAAATATTAAAATAAATAAGTACATATAGTAAGATGCTAATCTTCTGATGTCCATAAAGTATGGTGAATGTGTATCCTAACATCCAATGATTTCATAAGCAACATTAGAACTGTTAATTGTTCCAGTGTAACAGCTAATGTTAAAGAGGATTCGTATTTTTATAATACAGCTAAATCAGAGTAGGAACATTTGTGTACATTTGAAGGGTTTACAGTCTTTTTTAAGACTCAGTCCTCTCAGTGTTTTCAGTTTTAAACACAGACTCTATGGTTTGCCTCTCTTCCAGGATTTATGAAAAAAATCAAACTCATTGGCTTCAGGCTGTGCAGCAATTGTTCAAATATTTTTGTGGTTTCATCTTAAACACAAAGCATAAGCCACGACAGAAGGAAAATGATCAACAGGAGCTAAGGTTGAATGCTGATACATTAAGGAAAAAACCTGAATCAGAATTTTGCCAAAAACTGAAACAGCCGTGACTCAGACACCCATTTAGTTTTAAGAGGTTGGCAGATATCCCCACAGTTTATTGCATTTTGTTTCATGTTCTTACAAGGCATCAAGAGGAGGATGTTCAAATAATTTTAAGAACATGTTCTAAGACCACAAAACCAAAGAAATTCTGAATAAACAGCAATGCTCAATTTCTAACTCATCCTATTGTTTATCCAGCATGTGATCTGGGCAGTGTAAGGCTCAACAGAAAGCCCAAGGCACAGGACAAAGTTGGCCAAAAGCTTCATATATGATTAGCCCCAGTTTTGACAGGGTAGGTTCTTAGCACTTGTAGAGTCACAGTTTCTTATGGAGCCCTAAAAAGCAAGCATAAAAAATCATTAGGGCAAAGCAGCAACTATTCGCTTTGAATTCGGATTCAGCCGATTCAGAGGGACAGTGATTCAATTCGAATCACTGTCCCGATTCGATTTGGCTGAATCAGATCTGAAGATTCGGCACCACTGCGAGATTTGGCCAGAAACTAAACAGGCAGCAGTCCTCACCATGCTGGACGTAGTTGCCTCCAGCTGGTAAGTCTCTTGTGGGCAGAGGGGGGAGGGAAGGAGCATGGTGGCAGGGCAGATCAATGCCCCCACAGCGAGGGAGGGATTGGGGCTGGGGCTGGGACAAACTGCCCACCCAGGGCAGGGGACTCCTGCCACTGTACACTGCCATGCACCACTGGTCTGGGAGGGCACGGGAGTGGGTGTGTGACCCTGGATCTGCACGGGACAGGCTGGCCCAGGCTGTGCTCTGGATGAGAAGAGCTATGCCCTCCTGCCACTTGCCCAGTCTCCCCACACTCCTTGGAGAAGCTGCAGCTTTGCCCCAGCTGGGTGAGCAGGGGCAGGGCATGGCGGCAAGCACATGGACCTGGATTGGGGAGGGGCCAGCGGCAGGAGCTATGGGGAATTTTAGGATGGCTGCAGCCCCCCCATAGGCCCCACTCCACTACCCTTTGCAGGGTGGGTGGAGTCCTGACTGGGGCTAGCTGCCCAGAGCGTAGCCCTGGCTCCACTCACCCCGCAGAGCACAACTCGGCAGTGGGCAGCTGGCGCTAGGAAGGGGATTTAATTCCCCAGTCCCTGTCCCCCAGACCTAAGCCGGGGTCCACCAGGCGCTCCCTACTCATTGCTGCAGGGCCGGGGGCAGGGGTGTGGTCAGATGCTGGCCAGCATGGCCCCTGAGCCAGAGGGGGCAGAGAGGGGGGTTATTCCCATCTCTGCCCCCAGGGGACCACAGCGGGGTCTTCCCGCCCCGACCGCCACCGATCTCTCCCTGTGTGGGGCAAGCAGCGAGATAAGCCTCCTTCTGCCCCCTCTGCCAGACACCAGAGGGTGTGGGAACTAACCCCCTTTCCTACCCCCGCAGCTAAGGCGCCCTGTCGGTCGGCTTTTGGCCGCACTCCTGCCCCTGCCACTAGAATAGTGAGGGAGCAACCCCGATGGGGCTGCAGCCCCTTTCATGGTGTCCTGGAGCACAAGCCTCTTCCCGGAGGGGGGCTGCACTGTAGGGCACAGAAAGCTGCCACAGACTGCATGGGGCAAGCAGTGGCAGTGATGCTGGGAGGGTTTGGGGGGGCTATGGCCACTTGCGCCATGCCGTCTGTGCTCACACCCCATCCCTCCCCCCCGCCTCCTGCTGGGCAGATGTTTGTGCTCCCCAGACACCATCACAGGGGGTACTGCTCCCATCAAGGGCCCTGCCCCCGCCCCACTCCAGTGGCAGGGGCAGGGGTGCGGCCAGAGGCTGGCAAGCATGGCCCCTTAGGCAGGGAGGGGAATTATTCCCCCCTCCCTCTGGAGTCTGGTGGAGGGGGCTTATCCTGCCACTCACCCCACACAGGGAGTGAGCAGCAGTGGTGGTGGTCGGGACAGGAAGACTCCCACTGTGGTCCTCCAGGGGCAGAGAGAGGAATAACTTCTCTCCCTGCCCCATCTACCTGGCCACATTCCCGCCCCTGCAGCAACAAGGAGGGAGTGCCTGGTGGACTCCAGCTCAAGTACATGGGACAGGGAGGGGGGAATTCAACTCCTGCCCTAGCCAGTTCACTCCAGACTACTGCTGGGACTGGCCATGCCCCCGCCACTGAAGAAATACAGGTCTATGGTGGTGGCACCTGGGGGAAGGGAGGGAGGGAGATGGGGGAATAAACCTCTTCCCTGCTCCTTTCTGGGGCCTGCATCTGGCCAGGCCCCCACCCCTGTCTGTCCCTGCTCCAGTTGGGGAGCAGAAGGGTGGGGCCAGCCCTGCTGCACTGGAGCAGAGAGCAAAGCAGGGAAAGCATGCTGGGGGACTCTGGTTTAACTTAAACCAGGAAGGAGGGTGTACTCATTTCTCCTTACTATGCTATTTGCTGCCAATAAGAGAACCAAAAAATAACTTTTGAAAAATGAAATAGGAAATTCTTCTGTCACTACATCATTTGTATCCATCAGTAAAACACCAAATATCATAAGGCTCTTAGCAACACTGATAACCACAATTATATTAGCAACATATGGAACTATAATAATGATAATAATAATAATAATAATAATAAAGCAAATGTTAACCAGCCTTCTGTTTCCCAAAAATGATGGAAGAATTTTGTTAATCTTTAAACTCCATCAAATCGCCAGGTTCAGTGGGCCTGAGCAGTACTTTTGAAGTGAGTAGAACAACTCATAGTAAAGGACTGCAGCAGTAATCCCTTTGTTTGCTAAATAAGTAACCTGAAACAGCTCAGTCATTAAGATGCAAATTGGCATAAAGATTGAGAAGGCATGGAGGCTGTTTCCTCATTTCCTGTAGACTGGTTCATCAGAGAAATATTAAAATGCTTCAGGTGGAAAAATACTCTCTGTAGAGATTTCAGTCTGTTGATAGTTTATTATGCTTCTGCTTCTAAGACTGATCTTTTTAAACTATTGCCTTATATAGTTAATGTCTTTTGATACAAGAGCTAACAGTACTCTGCAAAAATATATATGAAGAGGGATCATCCCATGGTAGATCTAATCCTGCTTAAGGAGGTTAGTAATTTGCTCAGATGCAAGATGCTCTGTTTCCTTAGGTTCTTATGAAAATTTCAACCTTAAATGGAATTAAAGGTTGATGTCATATACTTGGACTTAAAAAAGGCTTAAAGTGATTTGGTCTCCCACAATATCCTCATGTTAAAATTGGGAAAATGAGGCCTCGATTACTTTATGATCTGGTGACTAGGTAACTGGCTCTGTGGTAGGACCCAGAGAGTATTAATAGATGGAACTGAGTCATCATGGCAGAAGTTGTCCAGTAGTATTGCTCAGGGTTTGATACTTGCACCAAAAGTTTCAACATGTTCATCAACTATTTGGATTTGGGTATTAGAAGCAAACAGGCAAAGTGTGCTGATGACACCAAACTATGGGGAGCGTGGTCATGCTCCAAGACAGGCTGGTGTTACAGGCTGACCTGGATAGGCTCACGAGGTGCGTGAACCTCAACCTGATGTTGTGTGAACCTCAACCTGATGTTGTTTAATATGAGAAATGTAAAGTGCTCCATCTGGGGAGAAATAATCCACAACATACTTACAGGCTCGGCAGTGCTACACTTGCCAGCACCACAACTGAACAAGACCTGGGTGTCACGATAGACAATATGAACATGAGCCATCAATGAAATGCTGTAGCTGGCAGAGCTAATTAAACACTGGCATACATCTACCAAAGCGTCTTGAGTAGGGCTAAGAATGTCATACTTCTGCTCTACTCGGCCTTGGTGAGACTGGAGCTGGAGTACTGCATCAAGTTCTGGGCATCACACTTCTGGAGGAATGTGGAGAAGCTCAAGAGAGTCTAAAGGAGGGCCACATGCATGATTAGAGGCCTTGAGACCAGATCACATAAGGAGAGGCTGAAATACTTGGGACTGTTCAGCCTGGAGAAGAGAAGACTTAGAGGAGACTTGGTGGTAGCCTACAAGTATATGAGGGGTGCACACCAGGGCCTGGGGAAGCATCTATTCACCAAGGCCCCCCAGGGGAGGACTAGAAATAATGGGCACAAACTGATTGAAGATCACTTCAGGCTAGACATAAGGAAAAACTTCTTTACAAGTCAAGTGCTGAGGGTCTGGAACAGGCTCCCCCCAGAAGTGGTACAGTCATCCAGCCTGGCAATCTTCAAGAAGCATCTTGAGACCCATCTTGCTGGGGTCATCGGATTCCAGCAATCTTTCTTGCCCAAGTGCTGGGGGGCTGGACCTGGTGATCTGTAAGGTCCTTTCAGCCCCCAACAACTATGAAACTTTAAAATGACTTAAGGAATTTTCTTCACAGGAACAATCCTATGAACTCAATGGAAGTGTTCCAATATGTAAAATAGGTTACATCCCTAAGTGTTTCGGGATTTACCAGTTCCTAATATTGTAACTTAAATATGATAACATAGCTATAACAACAAAGTTATGTACTTTGGTAGTGCCTTTTGAAGATCTCAAATCATATACAAATATTAGCAGATTATGCCTCACAGCATTCTTGTCAGATGTATATTATCACCATCATCCCATTTTACAGATGGGAAACATGCCAGAAAACTTCCCCCTATAGAATAATTGACGCTGTGCTATTATAGCTTCCTATATATGCATGTACAATAGGCCTAACAACATCAGAATGGTAAACCAGTGAAGCTATTCAATTGTGTTGCTTTGTCCTTGCATAATATCCCAAGAGATTTGACTATTCCAGAAAGAGCCCATTAAGCAAGTTTGTACTCTTTGCATGATATTGTTCTCTATGTAAGTAAGGCCTGAATAACCTTGAGGCTGGGAATGAAATAGTTCTGTCAAATAAGTTACACGATGTGAATGGTGATGCAGTTTTTCTGCGATTCATGTATCATTATTCAAAATAAGACTAAAAATATCTTTCAAATTTTTTTCCACTGGCAAAATCTTTGTTGATTTGCAGCTTGCAATTTCAGAGGCAATTATCAGTCCCCTTTGAGATGGACTGAGAAATTGGATGGATTTCCTTTTCTTCTCATACCCCATAACACTATTGAAAGGGCTATTAAAACACATGCTCAGAAGGTGCATACAGTACAGCATGCCATCAGATTTGTCATGTATTTCATGTTTTTCCAGGTTTACACTTCATTTTGCAAATAAAGGCTCTAGGTCTCCGATCAGTAGAGTTCTTCATGAAGTGTAAATACTATCAGATGTATCCTGACACCACTCCTAGGGGCAGATCAGTTTAAACCATCACAGCATGTAACAATTGATTTTCATTAACATGTTTCCTTTGGAAGTTAAACAATGGCCTACAAATAGGAAAACCTGGGTTTGTGCCCATTTTTATTTTTGTTGTTGTTTTTTCCATGATGTGTACTAAGATCCAAAAGGTTGCTTGTATTTTAAGAAAGCAAGCAAGCAAGATTTCTGCTTTTCTACTTTGGATGATTCTTTCCTGACCAGCAAACTACAGATATTGACACCAAAAATGAAAGCTGATAAACTGTAAGACAAAAGAGATATTTAGTAAAATTGTTTAAAATGGGCAAGCAGCACACTAGAGTTCAGGACTCCTGAGTTGTCATTGCAGTTTGTATGGACATCTGAAGAAACGTTGTGTTGGCTCCACATTCTGAAAATTCAGCTTATTATAAAAAAATATTGGAAACTTGGTTTTTTTTCCAATTTTTTTTGTTTCCTTTTTATTAAACATTACCATTCTGCTAATGCTCTACAGAGACTGACTGGGGAAGACAACAACAGAAACCCTTAGCAATATCATCCATGAAAATAGGACAATTCAGCTTTGAAATCTTAAAGCTTCAGCTTCATAGCAAAACTTACTTCAGCAGAAATAACAAGGGCTGAAAGTGAAACTTCAAACAATTTTAAATCCAATTTAAATGTCTAGATGAAAAAAAGAGGAGAGACGAACCTTTCTGTTCTATCATCATCATTTAATCAAACTTTCCAGCTGTGGTCTTTGATCTGTGCTCTATCTGTAATTGATTTATATCTTACACTCTATTCATCCAAAGAACTTAGATAGGTTTGAACTGGGCTGGTCAAAGGTTACATCAACTGAGACAGTAAATGACCTTTTAAAATGTATTCCATCACCTATGGACTCACCTACAGAGCCAGCCTTAGGGGTGGGCGACCATCCAGGGTGCCATGGTCAGAGAGGGCACCAAACACATACACACACATGTGAGCAGCCTGCATTCACAGTGAGTGTGTGCATGTGCATGTGTGGGAGCTGCTAAGGGCCAGGCCCCACCAAAATGCAGCCAGTTCTGGGCAGGGTCTGGGGCATGGCACTGCTGCAGCCACCTCAGCTGTGCTTCCTCCCTCAGTGTCACTGCAGGGCAACCAGTACCAGTGCTTGGCTCCCAGGCCAGACCAGATGAGGTAAGCCAAGCTGAGCTGTACCGTCTGGTCTGCATAGGCTGTCTGGTGCAGCCAGCTCTTGCCATGGCTGCCAGCATGGCCTTATGATGCAGGCCAACCATGGCTAGCTGCAGCAGGGGTTGTGCACAAACGTCACCTGTACATGCAGCCCCACACCTCTGCCCACACATTGTACACGTGTATTCATTGTGCACCTATGTACCATGTGCCCTTGCATATCTGCACACTAGGGTTGTGTGAAGCTTTAGGTGCTGATTCAATTCAGAGGAGATTCGGTGGCTGAAACTCCAAATCTGAATCAAATCAGGGGACCAATAAAAAGGTCTGAGTCGATTTGAACCTCTCTGAATTGATTTGGAAAAGATTTCGATGATTCGGGCAGTCCCCAGTGGCTGCAGCAGAGAGCTGGAGCTGGACTTGGAGCTGGTAAGTGACTTGGATGAGGCAGTGAAAAGCAGCTTGTTCAAATTCGCAGATAACACTAAGATGTAGGGAAAGGTGGGCACACTAGAAGGGAGGTACAGGCTACAACTAGATCTGGACAGGTTACAGGGGTGGGTGGATGAGAATAGGATGGGATTCAATACTGACAAGTGCAAGGTGCTGCACCTGGGGAGGAAGAACTCCCTGTCAGCGCAGAGGCAGAAAAGGATCTTGGAGTCATTATTGAGTCCAAAACAAACATGGACTGCCAATGGGAGGACATGGTCCGTAAGACTAACCACACCTTGTCATGCAACCACAGATGCATCACAAGCAGGTCCAAGGAGGTGATCCTCCCCCTCTATGTGACACTAGTCAGGCCTCATAATCATCCAAATGCGTCTTGAAGGCATTCAAGGTGGGTGCTTGAACTGCCTCTGGCAGCAGTCTATTCCAGACCTTGGGGGCTCGGACAGTGAAGAAGTTCTTATGTCCAGCCAGAACAGGTCAAAGTGGAGTTTGTGACCATTCGATTTGGTCATCCCTTGGGGTGCTCTGGTAAACAGACATTCCCCCAGATCCTGATGAGCACCCCAATAAACTTATATGTGGCCACCAGATCACCCTGAGCCTGCGCTTTTCCAGGCTAAAGAGCCCCATGGCTCTCAGCCTGACATTGTAAGGTCTGTTTTCCTGACCTCTGATCATGTGCGTGGCTCTCCTCTGCACTCTCTTGAGCTTCTCCACATCCTTTTTGAATTGCGGAGCCCAAAACTGGACGCAGGACTCCAGCTGCAGCCTCACCGAGGCCAAGTACAATGGGAGAATGACGTCCTGGAATTTGCTTGTGAAGCATCTATGGATGTAAGCCAGCATTTTGCTCACTTTGCTAGCCGCAGCATCACACTGAAGGCTCATGTTCATCTTGTGGTCAATCATGACCCTCAAGTCCCATTCATTTGTAGTGCTAACCAGCATAGCATTGCTGAGCCTGTAAGCATGCTGCAGGTTTTTCCTCCCAAGGTGGAAACCTTGCATTTTTCAATGTTGAATACCATCAGATTCTCATCCGCCCACTTCCTGAGCCTAAGGTCTGCCTGGATCATCCTCCTGTCCTCAGGTGTGGATCCTTTACCCCAGAGTTTGGTGTCATTGGCAAACTTGGCCAGCCTGCTTCTGACACCAGTGTCCACATCATTGATGAAGATGTTATCTGGTGTAGGCTCTAGGACAGAGCCTTGAGGGACCCCACTGGTGACCATGCACCAAGACGATTGGCTCCCATCGAACACCACCCTCTGGGTCCTACCACGGAGACAATTCCCCAGCCAGTGGATCGTGGTGAGGTCGAGGCCGCAGTTAGCCAGTTTAGCCAAGAGGTGATTGTGGGATACTAGATAGAAGGCTTTTTTAAAGTCAAGATATGCAATGTCCATCTCTTCCCCCTTGTCCGAGTGATAGATCACCTGGTCATAAAAGGAAATGAGATTGGTTAAGCAAGACCTACCCGCAACAAACCTATGCTGAGTATCCCTAAGGATATTGCCTTCAGCTAGTCTGTTAAGGATAGACTCTTTGATAATCTTTTCCAAGACCTTCCCCAAGACAGAGGTCAAGCTGATGGGCCTGAAGTTTTCCAATCTTCGGGCACTTCACCAGAGTGTCAAGAGCTCTCAAAGATCCGTGCCAGGGACTGAGCTATGATGCTTGCCAGCTCCCTGAGTACCCTTGGGTGTGACCCGTCAGGGCCGGCTGACTTGAAGGTATCCAGCCTGTCGAGGTGTTCCTTCACGAGGTCAGCTTTGATGGAGGGCAAGGAATCTCCCTGGCCCGGGCCTCCCTGACCCACAGTGGGCAGGGCCATCCCATGGGACTGGTGAAAAACCGATGCAAAGTACCCATTTAGCAAGTTCACTTTTTCCTGGGCATCGGTTGTCACTTGCTTCATCTGGTTTAGCAGGTGTCCAGCGTTACCCTTGCTTATCCTCCAGCTCCCCACATATCTAAAAAAGGACTTTTTATTGTCCTTGATACTTGTAGCTAGCTGAGTTCCATCACAGCCTTGACATTCCTGGTTTGCTCTCTGCAGGTCTGGACCAGAGCAGAATATTCCTTCTTGGTGGTGGTTCCAGTCCTCCATCCTTTGTAGGTCTTCCTTTTCAGATGCAGAAGGTCTGCTATTTCCCTGTAGAGCCAAGGGGGCTGCTGTGTCCTTCTGCTGCCTCTCTTCCGAGATGGGGTGGACTTTGCTTGTGCATCCAGAATTGCTCCCTTGAGGAGCAACCACTCGTCCTGAACTCCCCTCTCCTTTGGATTGTGGCCTTTTAGGGCCTCTCTGACAAGCCTCTTTAGCTTGTCAAAGTCAGCTTTCCTGAAGTTGAGGACTCCTGTATTACTGACTGATTTGCCAACTTTACGGCAGATGGTGAAGGTGATCAGCTCATGGTCACTGTCACCCAGCTTCCCTTTAGGTCGCTGATTAGGTCACCCCTGGTTGACAGTATGAGGTCAAGCAGCGCTTTACCTCTTTTCGGCCCGTAGACTTCCTGTGTCACATAGAGGTCATCCACACACAAGAGACAGCTTTGCAACTGCTTGGATTTGTCTGAGCACTCCTCCCACAAGATGTCTGGGTAGTTAAAGTCTCCCATGACAACCATACACCGGGAGCGTGCGGCCTCAGCCAATTCCCTGGTAAACTCCTGGTCAAGGTCTGGACCCTGGGAAGGAGGCCTGAAGTAGACTTCCACCATAGTTAGAGTACTGCATCCAGTTCTGGGTGCTGCGCTTCAGGAGGGATGTAGCCAGCATGGAGAGGGTCCAAAGGAGGGCCACTCGCATGATCAGGGGGCAGCAGGGCAGGCCCTATGAGGAGAGGCTACGAGACCTGAACCTGTTCAGCCTACACAAGAGAAGGCTGAGAGGGGACCTGTTGGCCCTCTATAAACAGAGTCCCTGTTCCCCGAGCACTACCAGGAGTAACTAGAAATAATGGCCACAAGTTGACAGAGTAGGTTCAGGCTAGAGATCAGGAGGCGCTACTTCACAGTCAGGGCAGCTAGGAGCCAGAACCATCTCCCAAAGGAAGTGGTGCTCACTCCTACCCTTGGGGTCTTCAGAAGGAGGCTAGATAGACACCTAGCCAGGGTCATTTGACCCCAGTACTCTTTCCTCCCATGGCAGGGGGTCGGACTTGATGATCTGCTCAGGTCCCTTCCGACCCTACCAACTATGAAACTATGAAGTAGGGGGTGGGGAAGGGGGGGCTGGGGGAGGGAGGGGGGGACCATGGGGGGACCCATACCAGGCCCCATCCCCTGCCTGCTCCCCAAGCCCCCACATGGCTGCCCCACCTGCCCCAGCTCCCGGTGCTTTAAAAAAAAGCCCCGACTTACCAGGTGCTTCTGGGTGGGGGGTGATCCCTGCTTCCCCCCCACTGCCCCATGCCACATGGGGGCCTCTCCATGAGCCCCCCGGCCCTCCCTGCTCCCCTAGCCCCCCCATCGTTGCCCCGCCTGCCCAGCTCCGCTCCTTTAAGACAAAAAAAACCAACCCCCCGGGACCCATCAGCTCTTCAGGGGGCTTGTGGAAGAGTCCCCCATGTGGTGTGGGGCAGCAGGGGGCAGTACCCACCCGGCTGGAACCAGTGAAACTGGGCGGGGGGGGTTCTTTAAAGGGCTGGTGCTGGGCCTGGGTGATTCGGAGATTTGGTCATTCAGCAGCAGCCAAATCTCCGAATCAGATTCAGCTGAATTGATTTGGGGCAGTGATTTGAATCACCAAATCAAATCACCATCCCCCAAATTGACTTCATCCAAAGTGAATACTAGCTGCTTTGCACAAGCCTACTGCACACACACACACCTGTGCACCTCATACACACAAATACCCCCTGCGGTGCACTTACAAGCACACACAAGTGTACACATGCACAAGCACACTTCCAGCCTCTTCCTGCAGTCAGTCTCACACCCTGCTACACAAGCACTCACACAAGGGTGTGCCCCATGTCCCTGCCTGCCTGCAGCAGCACCATTGACTTGGCGGGGGGGGGCTGTTGGAGGACAGAGTGCCAAAATACTAGTTCACCCAGGGTGCCATTTTCCTTGAGACCAGCCCTGCTCACTTAATTGGGCCATGGATAATGGAATGAAATTTAGGACTGTTCCATAATGGTTCATTTTCTATGGTATTTAACTAGGCAATTATAAGCTTTTATTCTGATTTTTAAAAAAAGTCTACAGATATAATTTTCTACTGAATCCTATAGGTTTTTTATGGGTAATTTCTTTAGATCACTTTGGTTTTGTTCTTAATTCTACAAAACTTTTTCATTAGGAGAAAGCGTTCCATCAGGGAACACTCTCTAGTATTCTATAAGGTACGAGTATATTGCACACTGCTGAGAAGGGTAAGTTAGTTTGCACAGAGCTGTATAGTATGATACTTAGACCAATGGCTTGCAACCTTTTTTTGTACCAGGACCCATTTATAAACATCCATGGCCAGTCCCAACCCAGTGCCCCTCACTCCCGACTTGCTGGGCGTGTGGGGCTGTGTGCGGGGTGGGTCAGGGAAGGTTAGAACTCTGCCAGCCTGCAAGGGAAAAGCCAAGTTTTCCTGTGTTTTTCAAAGCTCCTATAAAAAGGAGAATCATACATTATTAGGACCCACTTTCAGGTCGTGACCCATGGGTTGAGAAACTCTGAGCTAGTCTACTTCCAGTATGTTGGCTTACTGGTTTAGACCTAGATTCTGTACATCTCCATGCTGCACTGCTGTCTGCAGACAGCTTATGTATGCCCAACTAAAACTAGACAAAACAATTTCTGGAGAGAGTATACTTGGACTAGCAGAGTACTGAACTAGATAACTGGACAGAACTCTCTTCTCTAACTTCTAAGGCTCTATACTGTAACCCGTGAGGTTGTACTGAGGCATGATCACTGCTAGTTGGAAACATTTCCTAGGGCTCTAGGAGTTCTGCCCCCCTCAGCCCCCAACAAAAAAGGATGCAACTAATTTCTTAAACATAGGGAGGAAGTAGCTTGTACAAAAGTAACACATATCCATTTTCTGCACAGGAGGTGCTAAGTATTGTAGGCATTAATTTTTGTTGTAAACAATGGCATTGCTTATTGGCACAAGTGGAGGCACTTTGGATAAGCAGCATAACTAGATTAGGGCTAGGCAAGAGTGTGTTTAGTAGTAGCTTCCCATATTTTTCATGGTTAGTACATAAACAGCTGAAAGGAATAACTTTGGGAAACAACTGCAAGATAAAAATAAGGTACACCACAGTTCTCTGAACCCATAAGACATGAATATTTAGTGCAGACTCAGAACCTGAATCCAGACTGCAACATTTATGGCAGACAGACCAAAAATCCCAGAGTTTAAATCCAAGTTCTAACATCTTTACATCTCTAGTGGTTGGGGAAAGCAGGGTGTCAGAGTCTGCATTTCACTAGATCTCTACTGCTCCAACATCCTTAACAGAAATTCAATCTATAATCTGTCCTATGTCCCTCCTCCTGTGCCTTCCTAATGACATGTGCTTTTATATGGATGAGCGTGTTTCTGGTGCATCATAATCAGGACATCTGCATTAGACATACAACATACAGGAAATTTCCATTTCAATGCAGTACAAGCATATCAATTGCAACTGATGGAAGAACTTAATTCCAAGAAATGTGAATCAATTATTGTGAATGAAACAAAAGGCAAAGATAAAAATAAAGCAAGAAAAAGACTTGCATACCATACTGAAATGGAATTTTACTTCAGGAAGAACCTTTGGAAAAATGGAATTGAATATTCAGTTTCCCTCAGTGATTTTCCAGAGCAAACAAACTAGAAGGGAAAAGCTCCTTTGTTCTGCCAGCCCTGCAAACACAGCGTAACACACACAAAATGCACAAGTCATTTTGTATTGCAACATGTGTTCTGGTTTTATGTTGCTATGTGTCTTGTTAGTAGTGCAAAGTGTGTTTTGCTTTGACTATAATCATTAGGGCTGTGCAAAATTTCGCTGGCTGTTTCAACTCATTTCGAGCTTGAAACAGCAAAATTGAAATGAAACAAAGGGCTTTGAAACAGCTTCAAAATGAAATGAGGGCACTCAAAATGTTTTGAAAGTTTTGAAAAATTTTGAGTTTTGAAGCTCAAGCAGGGCTTGCCTGCAGGGAAACAGAAAATAAGGAGAGGAAGGGAGAAGTGCAGGGAAGGACTGCTCCCATATGGACTGCGTAGCTGGCCAGTGACTATGGTCCTCCCCTGAGGTCCTTTCCAATCCCAGTGCTCTGGGGGAGGGATGGAAAAACAGCAGAAAAGGCAGCATCGTTTGAACTGGCCTGCTTTCCGTCACCCATGTCATGAGTTTTGCTTGTCAGCAGCCTGAGGTGAAGTTTCCCAGAAACCCCTGCACCTCTCTCCTTGAAAACCTGCAGGCATCATGGCCTCAGTAGGGGCTACCATCCCTGCAGTTTTCACCCTGCTGCACCTTAAATCGCACACAGTGTCACCCAGGTCATGAGTTTTGCTCATCAGCAGCCTAAAGTACAATTTCTCAGAAACCTCTGCACCTATCTCCTTGAAATTTGGCAGGCTTTGTGGCCTCAGCAGGGGCTACCATGCCTGCAGTTTTCACCCTGTGGTATGGCCTCCCTGCTGGAAGCTTTCCTGCTTACTGTCCAGACAGTGTGCATTCTCCCAGATAAGCAATCAATCAGAGGAGAGAGGGAAGCAAAAGACAAGAAAGATGCAATAATTGCAACCAAAAGACACTGGTGGCAAACATGGTCACAAAAACTTTCAGGAATTTGAGCTGCAGTTTCCCAGAAACCCTGGCATCTATGTCCTTGAAACTTGGCAGGCTGCATGGCCTCAGAAGGAGCTACTGTCCCTGCAAGTTCCATCTGATACAGGCAAGAACTGACAAAGTTAGTGGTTGTTCAGTTTTGTGGTTCCCCTGGAAGAAACATTGAAACAGTGTCGAAACAGCGAAACCGTTTCAATGAAATGAAACGGAACAGTGGTTTCAAAACAAAACAAAACTCAAAATGAAATACTTCTGGTGGGACTGGACATGTTCAAATCAGCAGGTCCTGATGATTTCCACCCCAGAGTGCTGAGGGAATTAGCAGAGGTCATTGCAAGACCCCTGGTACAGCTTTATGAGCACTCATGGTGCTCTGGCGAGGTACCAGAGGACTGGAAAAGGGCCAATGTGGTCCCCATTTTCAAAAAAGGAAGGAAGGAGGACCCAGGAAGTTATAGGCCTGTTAGTCTTACCTCGGCCCTGGGGAAGCTCTTTGAGAAAATTATCCAGGGGCACATCTGCGAGGGGCAAGCAAGGGAGTGTACGCTTAGGGACAACCATCATGGATTCATTAGAGGCAGGTCCTGTCAGACCAGCCTGGTGGCCTTCTATGACCAGGTCACAAAATCCTTGAATGCAGGTGTCGCAGTGGATGTAGTCTTTCTGGATTTTAGGAAGGCCTTCGACACTTTCTCTCACCCCATTCTCTTTAAAAAATTAGGAGACTGTGGTGCTGATGCCTACATAGTCAGATGGGTTGTCAATTGGCTGGAGGGCTGAAACCAGACAGTGGTAGTGGACGGGTCATTTTCAACCTGGAGGGATGGGGGCAGTGGCCCCCATGACTTGGTCCTCGGGCCTGAACTGTTCAACAACTTCATCAGTGACTTGGACGAGGGGGTGAAAAGCATCTTGTTCAAATTCGCAGATGACACTAAGATGTGGGGAGAAGTAGGCACGCTGGAGGAGAGAAATAGGCTGCAATTGGATCTGGACAGGTTACAGGGGTGGGCGGATGAGAATAAGATGGGATTCAACACTGACAAGTGCAAGGTGCTGCGCCTGGTGAGGAAGAACCAGCAGCATACCTACAGGCTGGGGGAACTCCCTTCTCATCAGTGCAGAGGCAGAAAAGGATCTTGGAGTCATTATAGACTCCAAGCTGAACATGGGCCGCCAATGTGAGGATGCAGTCAGGAAGGCTAACTGCACCTTGTCGTGCATCCAGAGATGCATCATGAGCGGGTCCAAGGAGGTGATCCTCCCCCTCTATGTGACACTGGTCAGGCTGCAGTTGGAGTACTGTGTCCAGTTCTGGGCGCCGTACTTCAGGAGGGATGTGGACAACATGGAGAGGGTCCAGAAGAGGGCCACTCACATGATCAGGGGGCAGCAGGGCAGGCCCTACGAGGAGAGGCTACAGGACCTGGACCTGTACAGCCTCCACAAGAGAAGGCTGAGAGGGGATCTGGTAGCCATCTGTAAACTGGCCAAAAGGGACCACCAGGCAATGGGAGAGTCCCTGTTCCCCCGAGCAGTACTGGGAGTAACAAGGAATAATGGCCATAAGTTGACTGACAGTAGATTTAGGCTAGATATCAGGAAACACTGCTTCACAGTCAGGGCAGCTAGGATCTGGAACCAACTTCCTAGGGAAGTGGTGCTCGCTCCTACCCTGGGGGTCTTCAAAAGGAGGCTAGATAGACACCTTTCCGGGGTCATTTGACCCCAGCATTCTTTCCTGCCATGGCAGGGGGTCAGACTTGATGATCTGCTCAGGTCCCTTCTGACTCTACCAACTATGAAACTACTGTTTGGTTGAAATGTCAAAACAGAAGTCAACACAAAATGGTGCTGTTTTGCACCACCCTAATGATCATGTTTGCCGCCAGTGTCTTTTGGTTGTAATTATTGCATCTTTCTTTTCTTTTGCTTCCCTCTCTCCTCTGATTTTTGAACTGGGAGAATGCACACTGTCTGGACAGTAGGCAGGAAAGCCCCTTGCTGTATGGCCTTTTGTTTTAGGACCCCCTGCTATGTTCTGAGACCAGAAAACCTGGTCTCCCTGGTACAGCATGCACATTAAGAAATACCTGAGACCCTTGCCTCATTGGCCAGGCTCAGCAGTGTTTGTTTGTTTTTTAAATTGATTGGTTAAGAGAGAGGCATGGAAGCATGGCAAACCCAAGCTAGGGTGATGTCATACTGGGTACATAGGAAGGTATAGTGGGCTGGAGCTGGGGGCTAAGAAAAAGGACTCCAGACAGGTGCCCCAGTGAGAGGAGCCAACACGGAAGGGGAAACTTGCAGCAAGGGAGGTTTAGAGTCGATATTAGGAAAAGCCTCTCTCACTGGGGGGTGGTAAAACACTGGAACAAGTTACCTAGAGAGGTGGTAGATTCTCCATCCTTGGAGGTTTTTAAGACCTCACTTGACAAAGTCTTGGCTGGGATGATCTAGTTGGGGATGATCCTGTTTTGAGTAGGGTGTTAGACTACTTGACTTCCTGAGATCCCATCCAACCCTAATTTTCTAAGATTCTACAAACTCAGCCACGCATTGCCACAGGTAGGTCTGGCCCCTGAGTTTTTTGCAGAATTTCTCTATCCTTGAAGAACTGCAATTGGGACTAGGAATTTTTGGGATGTGGTATGCTGATTGGGGCCTCAGTCACCCCCTCACAGCCACCACATGGAGGTGGAGATCAGCACCCTACAGACGCCCAGGGAGCAATGAGGGGTCCCTTGCATCACAGAAGGACCAACACTCACTAGCAGTTCTCTGAAATGCAGCAAACCCCAAGGAGCAGCTCATAGGACTCTCCTGTGCCCCACTCCCCAGTCCCGCCTATTGCTGCGTGCAGGGGCGATATGTAGGGGGTGCACATGGGTGCACGTGCTTGCCTACAAAAAAGTGCCACCAACAGTGTCAGTGGTACCTGTGGGTAGTCACCACTTGCCACCCCACTGGCAGCATCTGTGGGAGCTTCCCCACTTACCACCACCACGCTCCTGCCACCACCATGCCCCCCCAGCCGCCAGGGTCATGCAGCATTCATGGCTGAGTGGCAATATAGGGGTGCAGACCCCCAGAACTAACCCTTTGGGTGAGCCCCAAGGCCCAGACTGCCTGGGCAAGAGTGGAGTTTCCCCAGATGGGTGCAAACTATAGACTATACATTGTAGGTGATGGCGTTTCAAATTACATTTGGTGATTTCTTTGGCTTTGCTGTAGTAAATCTGACCTTTTGTGTTTACTCAGCTTGCGAGAGGGTTTGTTTATGAGGGACACTCCTGTCCAATTCAGTGATCCCAGATTTCTGGGTGGGGGCTCGAGCCACAGTGAAAAACTTATTGGGTACTCCAAAATTTGAACCCGGGCCTTGTTGCTGCTGACTAGTGCCCAGCAGAAAGGTTACAACAGCCCTGGATCTGAATATCAAACTGAGTGCTTTTTAATTCATGCATCAGCAACAATGCAGATCCAAGCCAAGATCTTCAAGAACGATTAATGATTTGGGGAGCCCAGTGTGAGACCCCATGAAGAGGCCTGATCGTAGGTGTGAAGGACATTCTGACATCAAAGCCCTAGAAAAAGAGAGGTACAACTGTAATAAACCCAGCAAAGTGCATTACATTGTGTGTTCAGAAGCCAAGGTACCCCAAATCTCTAGATACTTCCGAAATGTTTGTCTCTATGTGCACTCAGACCTTACCAGAGCTGGATTCAACCCCTACTGGGTGCATCTACACGTTCATTAATGTGCAGTCGTTACTGCACATTTAATTTAGGACTTGTATAATCAAGTACTAAATAAACACTCAGTAACCAGAGTTACCACACAGTAGACCAGCAAACACTCTTTTAGTGACTCTACCGCACAGTAGCCTACTCATACTATGCAGTAGCATATTAGCACCGTCTGTGCTGTGACACGCTGCTGCACAGTGTTATTAGGCTACTGCACAGTTAGTGCCTCATGTAGATGTGCCCACTGAAAATGGACAGGCACATTCCTGTTAACTTCTGTGATCAAGCCCATCATTTACAATTCTGTTATTTATATACAATCCAGAATAAAACCCATTTGACTCACTGATTCTGCACTGCTAATAGGGGGTAAGGACATATTTCTCTTAGATAAGATACTATTCTCTATACAAAAATGGAGGTAGCCTATTACGTAAGGAGGTGTCATTTTTCCATAGTCAGTCCTCAGTGTGGAACCACACTATAAACATTTCACTGATTACTTCCCCACTTTTTCTCTGTTCCCTCACTTTCACACAGAGTGCAAAGGCAGTAAAACGTATGGATTCAAGTCCTGTAACATCCATGTCCCTTGACAAAAGTATTTCCTTCATTAGTTCTGGTTTTTTTAGGTTTACAACAATATTTCCAGAATTGACCATCTGTAATCCACAAAAGGCTAATACACTTTGATATAATAATAAAGCTAGACATAGGACTGGCACAGTTTTACATTTATGGCAATGCCATTTTAAAAACTTTATTTTACGATCATGATATATTTTTAAAGATGTTGTTGTCAGGATCCAAGAGGCTTTGCCTCGCTTGAGATGAGAATTTATGAAGAGTCATTTGATAAGTTTTATAAACAACATTCTCTCCCCTTTGCATAGTTTTCTTTATCTCATCAGACAGATTTGCAAGGGATCATAACCTGCAATAACAACACTGCAGAAAATCTCTGGGATTTAACTGCACTAAAACAAGCAGTCTTCTGTGATCTGAGAGGCAATTTCCCGTTATAAAGAAGGGAAGAACTTAGGAAGAATCTGAGTCATGCTATACCATTTTAGTTAAGATACAGACCCAGCCATTAAAAAACAAGGCAGGCACAATAAACAAGTTCCTATCTGATAACCTGTCCTTTCGCTCTCTCTCCCTCTACAGCCCTCTGACTCCCACTCCTCTTTCCCCTCAACATACAGCTCTAAGGGTAATGATTTCAAAGAATCTCAAACAAGGAACAGAAATATATCCATTTAATACATGGTTATATGGTTCATGGCTGGTTCTATAGTTAATTAATAGGATGCCATGTATATTCTTAGAAGACCCTACATTTATGAGCTTATACAAAATATTTTTGGTGGCTTCTGAGCTACTTGTGCCTCCAAAATTGATAGAGGGCTGAAAGGACCACATGGTACTGCTTACTTATATTAACAAAATTTAATCCCTAAATGATGGAGAGCAGCCTAATTCATTTCTATATTAACAAAAGTGTGCTTTAAATATGATGGACTATCTTTTCCCATATGTTTTATGGCTCTTTCATTTGCATTTACAAACTATCTTTAATAGTTTAATAGTTGAAAATATATAGTCATACATCAGTTCTCTTTTTCTTTTCCTTACTTAGACCTCAGGTAGCCTCCAACATAATCCAGTTCTTTTATTGCAACCTGGCCACATAAGCAGATAAAGTCACATTCATATAGCAAAATTTAAAACCAACTGTAAATACTATATAATTACAGCCATCCCTGTATTAGCCCAATGTTCCAAATTAATTGAAAAATGTTACATTAATTAAACCTTCCCTTTTAACTGGATTGGATCACGTGTTGCTCTACCGAGAAGAGCATATCAGGTTTAGAGTTCTAGTGTGATGCTATTCTGTCTCTGTCGACTGCAACGGTATTGTGTAGCATTATCTGTTGGAGTAAGAGATAATGAACCAAGGAAAATAGCTTTGAATAACACATCAAAACAAAACTACATGAGAGAGAGTGACAACTCACTGCAAAAGATGTTCTGCTCTCCAACTGGCAAATAGTGGAGAGAGTTATCCTGCAATATTCTGGTTATATTTAAATGGAATTCTGATTCACCCTCTTCATCTGCTTTGTCTTTGCTTTTTTGGGGTGTTCAAAGGTACAAAGGTTTGTTGTGCAAGTGTTTGTGGAAGAGCAGCATCAACCCTGTAAACAAGATCCTGTGACCAGATTTGTTCGGATGAAAGTGCAAAAAAAAAGTAGACTTTGTTTTGTCACTCATTTTCTCCACAAAAAAAAAAAAGTCTGGTGATTATTTTGCAACAGCTCATCATAGTCTGCAATCATATTTAAGTGGCATCAGGCTGAAATGAGTGATGATGAAGTCATATAACTACTGTACAAGTTAGGGCTCTCCTTGGTGTCTCTTGGCACATGGGCAATTTGTGTCTTTTTGAAAGACCCACTTTACTTGCACAGCTGAATCTCTTCCTCATTATGAACAAATAAGGTTCTTTGGGTAAGCTCGATATCTGTTATTAGATCAACTCAAATAGGTGGAAAAATACTTCTTAGCAAGCTTTCAGGCACAAACACCCTTCGTCAGGCTGAGGAAGCGCCTGCAGAATTTTTCCAACTAATTGAGTTGGTCTAGTAAAAGACTCGGGTTTACCCAAAGAACCTTGTCTGCCTATGTGCTTACACCAACACGGCTACAACCTGCACCACAGTATGATCAGTATTCATCTCTTGCCTGGTAGCCCCCAAAACACCCCTGTAAGTCTTTCTTACTTCCAAGCGTTGGCATATAAGGGGTTGTAGCAGGGCACTAAGGTGCCTGATACTGACAAACAGTAACATGGGCTCAGCTGCCAGTCACCAGGGCAGCACAGGTGTGGGTTGCCGAGACAACCAGTCTGGTCAGCTGACCGGACGGGGGCAGGGCCTGGCCTATATAAACAAGCCAGGCTGAGGCCAGAAGTCAGTTCCCCTCTGGCAGTTGAGGAAAGTGGAGCTCTGCTAGGGCAAGCAGAGCAGAGAAGCCTGATGGTCTGAGCGGTTTCTGCATGAGGATACTGGGTGGAGGAAACTCTAGTAGGGACAGGAATGAAGGTTAGCCAGCTGGCTTGGAATTTATGTTGTAGCCCAACCGGAGGACTGGGTGAGGCTGTAGGGGTTGGAGAAGGCCTCCTAGGAGCTCCCCAGTAGTGTGGGGATTCCTGGTGCTGGAGAAGGCGCCGCATTTTGGGGTGCCCAGTGTGGGCAGTATCGGGAGGGTAAAACCCCAGTGTGGGCGCAGGCGACAAACCCCAGTGGGGCACAAGACCCAGAAAGGGGGTCTGGAGGCCAGGCACGGCTATGACCACCTGAGCCTCGATTGTGAGAAGCCCCAGTGGGGCGTAAGACCCAAGAAAGGGGCCTGGGGGATCAGGCACGGCTACGGCCACCTGAGCCTCGAGTGCGGGGAATCGCGAGGCAAGGCCCCAGTGTGGGCGAGAGCACAGAAGACAAGCCCCAGCGTGGGCGCCGGCCGCAAGGGAAGCCAGGGAGAGCCCTTGAGGGCCTGGGGGACTGTAGAGCCCACGCGTAGCCCCAGAGGTTAGAGTGTACTGCGTCACTGAAGGCAGGGCATGGACTGGGACATCTCAAGGCCCTGTGCCAAAGAGGGTAGAAAGGCAGCCTCCCTTTAACAATATTACCATCAAAGACGTGGCGGGCGAGATAGCGAGGGTGCATTGAACCCGATTTTGGCACAGTAGGTAGGGGGCGCTAGGGGAGCTCACGGCACCCCTAGGTCCCGTCCTGCCACAGGGGTGCATAGGCCTTCTGCAGAGCTGCTTCATGTGACTAATTTTATCACATGTATGTGCTTGATCAGGAATGGAGCTACAAAGAGAATACTAGAAAAATGGGTGAATTGGTAAATTCAAAGCCCTGTAAGCAGGGCTGTTGTAATTCTATTGTGGTCTTCCCATCCTGCAATGCACATGCCCATCCCAACAACTATGGATTAAATGTGCTGCATAGTGATGGAAGGTAGACAGTTGGAGTCTGGTATCTTCAAAACTGTAACTGGCATATCGCAGCGACAATATAAAACCACAGAGATTATGCTGATTCATAAAACTCTGGGAGGAAGGCTATTACAGATATTCCACTGTGCCCTTCTGAACTAGGACTGTGCATGTAATCCTATGTTGGAATAACAGCACTAGCACTTGTAACAACAACTAAGGTCAATAAAGACAAGGAATGCTTATGAACACACTAAGTGCAGTTGGGAGATGCGTGAAATAGCTCTGGGAGGTGCTCACAAACCAGTAAAGTCCCCTGCGCAGATCCTGTGTAGTGAAGAGCTCTTCCTTGCTTAAACTATAAATCAGTTGTTGCAGTTCAGTGCATCATCCATTGCTGACCTCTGTTGTCTGCAACAAATATTATCCCTTTTCAGTTCTGGCTGGTTTTGAACTAAAACTGATCCAGAGTCAGAAGATTCAGGAACCTTTCAGCCAGTTGGTAGCTGCTACCTGAAAACTGTCAAGTTTAAGACTGTTTCAAGTTCTTTCACAGAGATTTCACATAGACCCCTTATTCAGGTCACGGCAGTAAAAGTATTTTATGTTCCACACTGCTTTCAGTCTCAGTCCAGCTCCCTTCTCATTCCTGTTAAGCACAGCTAGGATTCTCCAAAAGGTGTAATGAAGTTCATTGCCCATTTCCCATTGGAAATTCAGTCCTGCAATGAGAGCTGGCAGCTAATAAGTGTTACTGCACACTGTACATTTCCCCCATAAATAATTGAAGGACATGGCCCTGTAACACCTTTTGGAAGCTTTTGATAGGATTTTTCCCTCTCCCTGGAGCTCTTCTGGTTAATGGGTAACTAAGACCATTCAGAAGATTTGTGTCTGAAAAATTAAAAAAAAAGCTCCCATGACCATATTTTCAAGAAAAATACATTGACACATAATGAGGCCTTCTCACCATTATCATGATGACTGTGGGCAGAATTAAATATTAATTGGGGCTGGCAAAAATATGATCCTATATGAATATAGTATGAAGTCAGATACTCAAAAGGAAGGCAAATTCTCTTCTATCCAAGGTAATGGCAAAATAGCTCCTATCTAGGCTATTACCAGCTTGTGGGTGATACAACTCAAAGTCACGTTGAGTCAGTTATGGCAGCCATCACCTGACGGCAAGCAAAGATGCAAAACAACACTCTGTCAGTGCATGTACCAAGCTAGATTACTATTATGCAATACTTTAAAAAAATTAAGAAACACATGTGCAGTTCTGAAAGTGCCAGTGATCTCTCTACAGTTCCACTCACATGCTGTTTTCAAGTACAGCCTAACTGAATTTCCTCGTTTTTTGGATTATGCCTCAGAATCACATGTTGGTCCCACCAAAGTCAAAGGAGGCTGGAAGGGGTCAATGATTTAACAGCATGAATCAATGTTCCTAAACAATATATCTTATGAGACACTTATCCTGGCCAACCAAAACATGAAAAAAAAAAAGCAGAGGAGAGAAATGTTTGCACGATGGTCAAGGTATTTTTCTCTTCATCTCCAAACAGCAGGAAAAAAAATACATATTATATCTGTCTTTCCCTGTCCCTCAAGTCATATTAGGCTGGATTTCCATTTTCCTTGGATACCCCATAAAACCGGACTCCTCTGGCACAGATCTGTTGCATTCATTTTTCTCTTTTGGGGTCCTCCACATATGGATGGTACTTTCATGATTGAAGCCACTCCCACTGTGCCCTGGTTGCTTAGGTTAGCCAGGGGACCTTCCTTCTAGAGGAACTCTTGATTGCAGCAAAACAATGCTCAAACTCACTGTAGCATGTCGGGGACCCAGCGGTGGCTGTGATGCCCCCCTGGTGGCTATGCGACTGTGCCCTGCTCTGCCCCTAAGGTGCCTTCCCTTCTTGTCTGCCATGCCTTGATGGAATAATAATACAAATATTAAGGGGGAGGCTGACCACAGGCTCCTGGCCCATGCCTGGCTCTGTGGCTTTGCACTACACCCACTCAGAGCTCAATAGTCACTCCAAACTTGAACCTGCCCCAGCCTCCATATACCGCCCCTGTAGTCCCAGCCCAAATCATCCATGTAAATTGCAATATAAGCACTAAGCCCATGGGCTATAAAGGGGAAGCAGCCCTCTGCCCCTTTAAGAGAGAACACCCCTTCCCTCACCCCTTGTGCTGGCATACCTGCCAGCCTGGACTCTATGTAACCTCCCCAAGCCTCACTGTTTCTGTAGGAAGCAAAGCAATCAGTCTGGTGCCCCTGGGTAGCTCTGCTGGGTAGGGGCTCCTAACCCTGCAGCTAGCAGGGCTAGACTAGATTGCCAACCCAAGCCCCAGGCTTATATCCTCCCAGGGCCCTGCCTCTTTCCAGTCAGCAGACTGCTGGGGCTGCCTGCAGATGCCTGCTAATTGGCTTAATTGCCCTGTACCCATAGCAATCTGCAGCTGCTGCACCCTGCCTGGTCTGCAGTGCCACCTCCCTGAGCTGCTTCTTTCTTAAAGGAAGGTAAGGTTCTTTGGGTAAATCCATAAAGGAACAGAGAGCTACAGGCTCTGTTACACTCGTCTACTGGTCTCTCTCTCCCAGAGCCAGGTTATGTCCCTTATTCCCCTCCCTCAAGGCCAGGTGTTAGTTGCAGGTATTGCAGGGCAGAGTTAGCCCAGTCTAGTGGCCATCTTCACTCCCCCTTTTTCCAGGGGGGAAAAAAAAGTCATTTTATGCCATCTCATTGGGTTCTGTTCATACTTCAGTCCTATCACAAGGTGATACAAAAACTTTTTAACAGCGAGGTACCATCAGAGTTAGGAATCACCATCCATCACATGGTATTGGGAGACACCATAGCTTTTTAGGTCCCACAAAATCCACACATCCTCAAAAAAGCCTGGATACAAGTACAGATAGGTTATAGAGGCTTCCTGCAACATACTGCCTTGAGAAAAGGAACTATAGGGATTATAACTGGTTTGTAGACCACATGCACCCCCAAAAAGGGAATATGAATTTAGATTCCAAATCAAGAGCTTGCACAAATCACTCCACGCAAGCCCCTGTGAGGTTTCTGATCCTACAGTCAGAATTTACCAGGAGTCCACTGGGGAATAATTCTTCAGAAAGGCTTAAAATAGTCGTCTCAAGTCTTTATCGTTACGAAGAAAATTAAAAAAAAAAATTTCTTGATCTTTATCTCAATCAATGGCTTCAACAGACTAAACAAAAAGAACTTCAGTAGAACTGTTTTATTTCGGACATTGTAGTTTTATCTAAATCAAAATGTTTTGGTGGAACAGACTGACTTTCTGGCGAAATCTGTTTTGCCAAAAAAAGTTTGAACCAAACAATTTAAATTTTCCTGATTCATTTCAACATGGGTGATACGTGTAATTGCAGTAAGTTAAATAGTCTTTTTGGCTTTAACTTATAATTTCATTAGGCTTTGATTAGGCTTCTAAATATATAAAATAATTACAATGATATTTTAATAGCTCATATAAACATTTGAAACAATTCATCAGAGGAAAAACATCAAAATGGCACCTTTTTAATTTATGAGAGAAAATATTTTTACAATGTTGAAATAAAACATTTCAAATGGTCCCAAATAACTTCCCTAATATTCTCTCCAGTGAACTTTGACATTTTGGGGCTTTGAATTATAATTTAGAATGAAACTAATTTCAAAGTTGGGATTTCCTATGAAATGGGAATTTTATTTTCTGACGAACTCTACCTCAAAGAAACATGAGTTGCTGTATAAATAACACCAGACCATAGGAAAGCAGGGCTGGAAAGGACCTCACCAGGTCATCTAGTCCAGCTCCCTGCTCAAGGCAAGATTGTCCCCAACTAAACCAGCTCAGCCAAGCATCTCTCCCTGCAGCACTGGGACACAGCTGGTCACCTGGTATACATGGGCAGCTGCGACTTCTGGTTGCTATTGCAATCACAACAGTGACTGGGAGGCTGCCGGCAGCTACCACTTTCTAGTGTCCCCCTCCCTCTGCTAGTCAGCAGCCAGGGCGGTGTGAGGGCACATGGTGCCAGTGCATTGCTGGCACCATCCTTGCTACAGGACTCCTTTGTCCAACCTGCTCTTGAATATTTCGGAGGATGGAGGCTCCACAACTTCTCTAGGTGGCCTGTTCCAATGCTTGACCATTATATCAGTAGGCAACAATATTGACATTTTAATTGTCCTCATTCAGTTTTTGAGTTAACTGTTTCATTGTTGATCACTCCGGCAGCAGGCACAACTTTGTTTATCACATAATGTCAAACTGCCATTTGCCCAAAGCTTGACTTTCCCTTGGGCCAGTTTCTACAATATACTTATCACCTCTTAATAAAAAAAACTCCCAAAAACAAACTGCAGGACAATAAAAATTGAAAATGTGACAGCGTAAAAGCCAAAAGGGAAATCCAACTAAATGTAGCTATTAATAAACAGTGTGGCGTTCATTTCAATTTAGTAAAAGTCTCCTCTCTAAAATTTAAATTAAGCTGCTGCAGAATTTTCTGTGCCAGACTGCCACAAAATCTATGAGCTCCCCACCACAGAATTAAAGCTGAGGTCGCTGCAGTTTGCAAGTCACCCTGGCTGTATAACATACATTCCCTGTTAAGTACAATCTTGAAGTCAGCATGAACCTTAAAAAAAGGTGTTAATGTTTTTCCATGGGTTTGGTACATCTAAATCCTTTGTCCTCCCTGCCCCCCCCCTTTTTTTTTAAAGAAAAAAATGTCAAAACCCTTAAAAATGCTCTGGATCTATTGCATCTCTGTTGTAACTATTCATGGGATTTTTTACAGTTCAGCTGTTTCTTTAATTGTCTATTTTAATGCTTTCTGGTTTTAATGTTGTTTGTTCAGTGACTAGAACACCAGAGTGGATCGTTAACATATTTGTTATTTGAATGTTATTGCTGTTGTTTTTGGAACATATCAGGCCCTTTTATGTGGTTTCTTTAAATAGAAACAAATACCATAGTTAACCCAGGAAAGTTAAATCTTTTTTTGGGAAAGCTTTGTTTCAAACCTACATTTGCTGTCTGTTGGGGTCTCACACTATTTCTAGTCTTTCACCTTATTTTGTCAGTTTTCAGTGAGAATAAGTTCCTTTGGACAATGTAATTAAAACTCAGGACATTACATGCCGCATGGAATTGTACCTTATCATAAAGGTCCATTTTCCCAAGAAAAATTGTTTGTCTAAAACAGTCCACCACAGCTTTCATTTAATCTAATTGAAGCATAAATGTCATTGTTCTACAGTTCTTTAAATTACGTTTATTAAAGTGTACGCCACATTCTGTGAGCCAATTAATGTGCCACTAAGCTTTCCATTTTCTTTAATGTCACCAGAGATGAATTTGACATAATTTTATTTAATATTTTAGTGGATGGTGCAGAGGCTGAGATTAGGCAGGCTTGCTGTAAATTAAAAACTAAATAGAGCTCAGTGAATCTACCTTGTTCTGGCAACAATCAGTCCTTCTGCTTTTTATATTCTTTTCTATCTTAATTAGATTTCAAAAGTTCTGCTCTCTAATATCAGGGGTTAGTTGCAGTTTTTAAATCAGTGACCTACTTAAATGCAGAGCAATAAAATGTGAATAAGCCATATATATCACCTACCCTCTGATCAAAAAAATAGGGTAGGGTCAGGGAATTAAGATTCTTCTGGACTCATGTATACAATCTGTGTGTAGTTCTCACACTTTACGGGCAAGATCACTTTTGTACATCATTACACAAAGAACAGTATTCAAATAAGGGGTAAGAAAAGTTGCTTAATCCTGTAAGTGACAGTCATCAGTAGCCTGCTAGGTTCTGTCACCATTGCATGTGTTGAGCTGTGCCTTGTTCTGTACACTGCCCCACTTCCAGAATTATGATCCCACTTCTAATCTGTGAGCCCCATTCCTTCCATTCAATTTCCATCAGACTCACAGCTCCACTCAGTACCACAGATTACTACTTTAAGCTTTACCAGGTCTTGAATTGGCGACAGTTTTAAGGTACAATCCTGTCCTTACTGGAGTCCATGACAAACATCCATTGACTGTACTGAGGCCAGCACCTCACTCCTGAGGGATCCCATGTGGATAGGAAGATGGCATGCTCACTTCATTTTCTCCTACCTTTCAACAGGTAAATGTCAAAGAGACTACTTGTATTTAAATTGCTGCCTTTAATAAACTACCAGGACACATCCAGTTACATGGTAATTCCTGCTGTATATCCAGGTATGGAATAGCAGAGTATGCAAAGTAACAAACATATTAAATTAGCTATGAAGTACAGGCTGCTGTGCCAGAACAATAATAATAATAATAATACAGTAAAATCTCCACTATCCGGCACTGAACTAACTGGAAATTCCATTAACCAGAATTTCCAGCTGGCCGGACTGGCGGGGGGGGAGTTTGCACACAGCAGTCACTGCCACCACCCTCAAACCCTGCCGGGGGTTTTAAGATAACTGGAATTTTTACATAACCGACAATCCTCTTATCCCAGGGATGCCGGATAACAGAGATTTTACTGTATTAGAATAAGATTATACTCTTTTTTGTGCCTAAACCTGGTCCAGCCTCTTTCCCAACTATTCAGCTTGGTTAACAAAATGATCATGAAAAAAACCCTTGCTTCTCACATACTTCCCAGACCATCATGGCTACAACTACACTCCAAGTTTACTAATACATTTGAGGTATGATTTCAATTCTTTTATTTTAAAAATTACCATTTTAGTAGGTTTAAAAGGAAGGTTTATGTTGTGATCACTATGTTTGTTAAGTGGCCATGTTCGCCAATCAGAAAAAAGTTACACAGAGTTATGTAACAATTACTAGGCAGACCATAGTTGTTTTTCTGCCATCAATGTAAGAGATAAGCGGTAGCTAGAACTTTCCACGAGGCGGAGTCCAGCGTCAGTCAGTCAGTGCCATGGGCCTATCGAAAGGTGCCTCATGCAATCACACCACCACACCGCACGTCACCTAAGCTATAAAAGGAGCCTCCACCTGATCGTCAGGGTCCTTTCTCCATCTAATGGACTCGGAACGATTCACGGCAGATTAATACGGACATGGCTCGGCCTTCAGAGTGGCCAACCGAAGGAGGATGCAGAGACCCACCTGATCCCGGTGACCTGAAACCCCAGAAACTACTTACCAGCCAGGTTCATCGGTCTCGCGCACCATTAGGGCGCGTGAGGCGTGGTAAGTTCTAGCCACTGCGTGGCTACGTTGATAGTCACTAATAAAAGCTACCAAGCCTGTTCACTGTTCTCCCGCCTATTCGTGATCTGTGGTAAGCCTGACCAGGGAAAGATCCTGCAACATGGCGTCACAAACAGGATGGTTGGCTGCAGATCACGATAGGGACGACCAGTCACGGTGTCAGGTTTGTCCTTGGGCATCTGGCCATCAGATGACCAGAAGCTCTGATGAACTGTGGGGTCATTTACAGTTTCACCAGGCCCCCAGCCATGTGGATAACGATGGCATCCAGCCGTTCTGTGTGTGGCATCAGTCTGACCCCCGGCGCCCCTGGGAAGTTCACTTAATGGGCTGAGCATGAGGGTGTGTGCTGAGGGACTCGAATGTGTCATTTGCTGTCCCGTCAAACCAAGATGTCCCTGATGATTGTGTAGCGGTAGCCAAAGAGCTTCCCTCGGGTGACCAGCAAGATACTGACCCCTTTTAGGATTGGGACGCTTTCACGAAAAAGATAGTGGCTCTGACAGGCGAGAAGCGCTGTACAGAGGGGGTGAATCTTTCTCAGTTTGTTATCCCCGGCGGCACAAGTCACCGGAGGTTACGGGGAGTCTTCACCGCTGTTGGGGTAATAAACAATAAGAAAAAGGGGAAGAAAGCGGAGTGCTTGCATGTGTGTTTAGAGAGTTTTGCGGCCACGCTTGGGCGCCTTAACGATTATGAAATGGCGCTGATCACGATCAGCCACGCAGCGGGAAGAAATGACCCTCCCTCTGGCAGCAGCCATGAGCACAACGTCTTTGAGCTGTTACCCGCCACCTCAACGGCACCGCCTACTACTCTGCCCCCACCACCTTATCCGGAAGGGAAGGCGCCGCCTTCGGTGGTGACGCCGCTTTACCCGCCCCTCCCTGACCCAGGGGGCAGGGCCCAAGCAACGCCTCCTACAGACACCACTCCGCCAATGCCCGGCCCCTTGCCGATCCCTCCGCTCCAAGCCCAGCCTGTCGAGATAGTAAAGACTCGGCAAGACGGAGATGGGAATCTCATTACTGAGCGGACCACCCAAGATCGCGACCGCGGTGAGATGAACGAGCTTATTAACAGGACGGCAAGACAAGAAAATGAAACCCCAGCGCAGTGGCTCGGACGATTAGTGTTGGAATGTGGCCATGAGACACTCAGCCAGTGAGAAGCCATCAGTCTTGTTACGCATGGAAGTTTCAGTTTGGGACTCCTTCCCGGTTCGACTGTCCTGGAAACTGACAACACGCCGTGGCCTATCTCCCTCTCAGCCTTGGTTGCTGGTGCAGTACATGAAAAGCCACACCAAGACCACGAGGGACCTCAACCCATTCACGCCCCACATTCGCAGCCATTCATCAATGCCCTCACAGGAGCTGTTTATCTCTCCTTACCCAAGCGGCGGATCACAGCTTCACGTGCGCCTCTCACAACAACAGCACGTTCGCGCGGCAGCACTGAGAGTTCTGATGAACTTGCCGATTCGGCAACAACGCCCACCCGTGGTGGGGGACCGTCCTTTCCTCGGCGACTCCTTAACACATTCACTGGAATCAGCGATGATGGTGGTCCAGAAATTACGCGTCCTTCACAGACACCAGTTGTTCATTATGAGCCGTGGCCACAGAGACATTGTAAGGATCCCCTTCAACTCGAGATCCCTCCAGCAATCCTTCAAGCTACGATTGATATTTACACTGATAACCTGGAGATGGCGGAGCTCCAAACCAGCTCTCTTCATAATCAACCCCTCTCGTCACTGTACCGCTTCCAGCATTGGCGACGCCAACAGCAATGGCGTGGAAAACCAGAACTAGTGTGCACGATAGAAGTCACCCCAGTCATGACTGCTGCACATCGCAAAGAGCAACGCCAAACACTGAACTCTACGCAAGGGATCCCACGTCGTTACCCTGAGCGTACACCTGAGGAGCGTGCCCATTTCAGATTCCTGCTAAATCAAGCAGGCATGAAAAAGGAGGTCCTCAGGAATTTAGATGATGACACCCAGAAGCAACTGGCAACTCAATTGGGATTTCAGTTCCCACGAAAACCAAAAAACGAGTAGGGGTGGATGCCGGCCATGAAAAGGAAGACGTCCGCCAACAAACTGAGTTGAGAACCCTATCGTCTTCAGATCAAAATTTTGGTGAAGCTTCTTGCTTACCCATTAGCACTCAACAACTAGATCCCCGCCCCTATGCTACCGTTCCCGTCATCCATCCCACCACGGGAGAAGGAACTCCAGTGTGCTTTTTGCTGGACACTGGAGCAGAAATCACCGTAATCGACTCCACCGTCCCGAACCGACCCACAAACCACATCATTTATGTAGCCGGTGTCAACACCACCACCACAGTTCCGTTGGTTAAAGTACGTCTCGGCGACCCACCCATAGTCATCAAGGCTGTCTTAGGCAATCAACGACTCCTAGGAGTGCACGAGATACGCGTCTTAAACCTGAAAAGCAAGGTTTGCAGTGTTCTCCCGGTTCGCACCTCAGCGATGGGACTACTACCCCCATACATACCTCGACTCAAGAACCCTACAGTTGCCCCATGGAAATATGTTCCCATACAGACCAAGCCTCAGCTTATTCCATCGCTAATCACCCTCTTAGACCGCCTCACTGTCGAAGGGAAAATAGAACCAATACTTCATAGTCACTTCGTGTCCCCCAGCTGGGGAATACCGAAACCGAAGAATCCCACCGAAGCCTGCTTGGTAGTAGATTATCACCAAACCAACAGGCGTTCAGACCTCGTTCAACTAGTACCAGTGAAGACACTCCCAGATATCCAAGCCGACATTCTCGCAACTATGGCTCACGGAACTAGGTTGATTTGTCCAACATGTTATTTAGTCTCCCTCTCAATGACGAAGGTGGAATCTTATGTATGGGAGTACAAGGTCGAATTTTACTGTTGGAACGTTTGCCCTCAAGGGTATTCCAACTCACCCGCCTTAGCCACGCAAGCCATGAACAGCTCGTTGCGACGCTTTAAGCACCCCGACGATGAAGGCAGTACCCAGGTATTCAACAATGTTGATGACATCTTAGTGTTAGGAAGTAACCCCGGGGACGTCAAGCTCACTGCCAATCAACTAGTTGACCATTTATGCCTGGAAGGGTGGGAGGTCAACATTGCAAAGTCAAACCTCAAACCATCTGTCATGTGCACGTTTCTTGGAACAGAACACACACAAGGAGGCCGTGTAACGTTGCCCGCTTCTGTCCCAGTTCCACCGTGGAATATCAGCTCAGATATGTCCCCTACACCAAAACAAGCTCAGCAGTTTTTGGGGCATATCAACTGGTTCCGGCATCATATCGCACCCGAGCACTTACCTGCCTTGAGCACACTCCAGAGTCGCTTGCGTAAGAAAGCTGCCAAGCACCAGTTGTGGACGCAATGTGACACCATCGCATCCAAGCCCTGATTGATTCTGCTACTACTACCACCTCGCTAGTACCTTTTGGACCTACGACACCGCTTCAACTTACTGTTGGGTGGACACCCACTCACTTGTGGATTACAACCCATACTGCCGACGGGAAGCCAGCAAATTTCCTCAACCGAGCCCTCCATAAAGAACAACATCGCTATGGTCACCTAGGCAAGCTATTGTTAGGTCTTCGCCTCGCACAGGAACACAACCTACACCATGGGAGTGGAACACTAGCTGCTCCCGGTGTCATATTGCTCCGCATCATCGATCCCGAGCGACTTCCATGGAACAGCGGCAACATGGTATACCTTAGCCACAAGTGGTCAGTACGCTTGGGTAAATTGGATGTACCGCGACAGCGCAACAGCCACCCCGAACCCTGAGCAGCGTCCAGTGTTACACGGTACTTCCCTTCCCGGCAACGTCGCTAGCGACGGAACCTCCTGATTTGGAGGGGGGCATGCTTGGAAGTGCACCCTCTGCGGTAAGAGCTCCATAACGTGGATTAACCCCCCCAGCCAAGCATTGGCTAATACGCCAACACCTACGAACGCCCAGGAGATGGAGCTAAGAGGAGCCAAAGGGGCATTGTCACACATCGCCAATGTTCACGACCAGAATCTTACCCCAGTCATTTTGGTACTCGACTCACAATGGATTTGTAGCATGCTTACGGGCACGGCTGAACCCGAAAAATACTCGGATGAATGGGACGATATCTTCACCATCATTGAGTGCATGCAATACCCGCCAATGGTTCATCATACCCGGTCTCATGAAAACGATACAGACCCACTCCACACAGCGGTTGATGCAGACCTGTCTCTAGGCCCAATGCTAACAGAGGAGTTCACTAGCATTCACACCGATGAGCGCCAGATTGGTAGCACAGTGGACACAGGAACATCCAAAAAACCTGTGGGTGATAAATATGTCAAGTGGTTACATGACATGTGGGGACACCCAGGAATACGAACTGCCGTAAATCGATACCGCAGTATCGGAGAATGGAAATGCTCCGCTCGAAATTGCCTACCAGGCCCCCGAGACTGGGAACGCATCACCAAAGCTTGTCAGCAATGTGCCCGGATTAAACCCCAAAACCACAAGTTTCTCAAAGGAGCTTACAACTCCAACCAATTCCAATCTGGAGCCTTCTGGCAGGCCGATTTTGCAGGACCTCTGCCGGGAGCCCATCAATACCCTAAGGCACTGGTTGTCGTCGACCTTGGATCCCGTATGATCGGTGTTATTCCAATGACCAAGACAGATGGACCCCGTTGTGTCCAGGCCTTCTTACAGCAGTTCTTGCGGTGGCAGATACCCGCAGAAGTCCAGACTGATGGAGGACCCCCATTTAACAGTCGCTGTATTCAACAGTTCTTTACCACCCACAATGTCCGTCATCATATGCATTTGCCATATAATCCACAATCGAATGGCGTTGTAGAGCGAATGATAGGCGAGCTAAAGCGTAAACTCCTCTTAACCCTCCAACGCACCAACTTCAAGGGCTGGGACCACATATTATCTGAAGCCCCAATCAACTTAAACGCCGACAAAGCCCCTTGGGCCGCGCATACCCTCCAAACTTGAAGAGGATGGCAGCTGAACTTTAAACCCGGAGACCTCGTATGGGTTGCCTTTCCCACTCCAACACCCACCAAATATCCACCCGTGTTCCCAGGAGAGATTATCGAAGCCACAGCCCTAGCTCATACAAGTTTCGCCTGGTCAATTCATCCGATGACCGTGAGCACTTAGTTCATCTCAATTGGTTAAAACCGTGTAGTGATTTATTGAACTAACATCTAATTATTTTACAGATCAAGTGACCTTCTGAGATGTTCGATCGGCAAAATAAAAGGAGCTGACACTGAACCTCTCCTTCGCCAGACCACCATGCTATTGCCACGAGACCGGCGGGTGTCACCCCTGTCATTTGCAGGATTATGGGAAAGGCTTGTGGGAAGGTCAAAAGAACCCATAGCAGCTGTATGCCCATCCCGCTGACAGCGAAAGCTTTGGCTAATTTTTCTGATTTACCTTTCACTATCAGCAGGTATCATTTTGATGTGCGTCTTACACCGCGGCATCACCGGACACACGAAGCGGAGTCTCATTACATCCCTGTTGTCCATCGCAGACAACCTGTTTCTCCGTACCTCGAGAGAGTGGATGCTGCTTACTGGGTGTACACATCAGGTTCAGTTTGTGGGCATACACCTACCTCCACTGCAGACAGTCCCTTTCGCATAGCTGTCACCCCTGTTAATTACTCAGATTTATTTCTAAGTTTTGTACATGCATCCCCCAGTAATGAAACCATTCGCTACTTAGCCTGCGACACGAGTTGTTCCATTCAATTTCTCACTTACACGTGGGAATGGAATGGCAAATCCCCAGTCAATTGTACTGTTCAAGGTATCCCACAGGATTGTTTCAATTTCACCCACGGGCCACCTTGGGGGGCACCACACTCCATTGTGCCCGACCCTGACAATGTTACTCTCCCCATTCCCCCACTCCCTCAAACCATCTTACGAACAGTGAAAATTAAATTTTCCACTCCGGGCACCCCATGCTATTGGCCAGGATGTCATACCACTCTGTGCACTTTTAGAACCTCCATGGCGAGGAGGTCTTTTGAGGATGCTGAAGTATTTCGCCTATTCCCTGTAAAAGCATTTATAACGATGGGCAGTCACTTTGGTCCACCTGCTCATTGCGCTGCATTCAAATTCATTACCAGACGCTTTAGCCCACATCTAAAACCGTTATTGGCCCTCTTTAACACTAGACACCCCCCACCAATAGCACTGATCCCACCTCCCCACGATACTATGTTCTATTGTCAACAAGACGAAAACTCAACCCAAGCCATTCTGTACAGTCATTGTCCCTATCATTTCAATGTGTGTTGTATTTTGGTCCAAGTCACGCTATGCCCCTATGAGTTTTCCAATGTTACACATTGGACCGCCCCGCTTACACTTCCCAACCATGTCCGGAGCACCCGCAATGTGATCCCCAATGAACAAATTACAGGTGTCATGGGGGAGTCGAAATTCTGGTCTAATATGACTGAAACTAAGCGCAGGAAGTTTACCACTGGGTGGACCCTGTATGGCATGTTTGTTACTGGAGCCTCCGCCTCAGCATTGGCCATCCAGCAGCTGCAAACTCTGGAATTGCTAGCCAGACTGGCCAATAGTACGGCGGACGCTTTGGAAGTATTCAACCGGCAGTTGCAGGATACTTCTAAGGTTGCCTTCCAAAACCACCTTGTGTTGGATTTCATGTTGGCCAAAGGAGGTGGATTCTGCGCAGTGCTTAACCTCACTGCGCCAGACGAGACCTGTTGTCTCATTATCTATAACGCTTCGGAGCCCCTTTCTAGAGCCATCAATCAAATCTGAAAGGCAGCTGAGGATACGCGTACAATTGTCCAGACCCCCTTTAATTGGCTAGCTGAAACGTTCCAATCCGTATTTAACCTCCGGATTTCACCATGGTTGGCGAATCTACTAACTCCCCTATTTACAGTTCTAATTGTTGTATTGATAGCATCCTGTTGTGTTGATTTGATCATTCATTGCATTCGTTGTCAAGTTACCTTGGTTATGCAGGTCACCTATTATGAGTGCCTTCCTCAAACGCATAACACTTGCCGCGAGATACAAAGTGTACTATTGACCTGGCAGCCTAATCGAACCTTGGTTTAGTTGATTGAATTTGTTCACTTAACTCATTACAGTTATTGGCCCTTACAGTTGGTATTACGCCACACCATTACAGTTGGTATTACGCCACACCATTCGTTTGTTTGTAACCTCCCTAGCAGAGATCAAATGTGTTAAGTCTGTTTTGGTATCTGTTGTAAGTTTTTTGGCTCACATGGCCAGGGGGGCATGTTGTGATCACTATGTTTGTTAAGTGGCCATGTTCTCCAATCAGAAAAAAGTTACACAGAGTTATGTAACAGTTACTAGGCAGACCGTAGTTGTTTTTCTGCCATCAATGTAAAGAGATAAGCGGTAGCTAGAACTTTCCACAAGGCGGAGTCCAGCGTCAGTCAGTCAGTGCCATGGGCCTATCGAAAGGTGCCTCATGCAATCACACCACCGCACCGCACGTCACCAAAGCTATAAAAGGAGTCTCCACCTGATCGTCAGGGTCCTTTCTCTGTCTAACGGACTCGGAACAATTTACAGCAAATTATTATGGACATGGCTCGGCTTTGGAGCAGCCAACTGAAGGAGGACGCAGAGACCCACCTGATCCCGGTGACCTGAAACCCCAGAAACTACTCACTAGCCAGGTTCATCGGTCTCGCACACCATTAGGGCGCGTGAGGCGTGGTGAGTTCTAGCCGCTGCGTGGCTACGTTGATAGTCACTAATAAAAGCTACCAAGCCTGTTCACTGTTCTCCCGCCTATTCGTGATCTGTGGTAAGCCCGCCCAGGGCAAGATCCTGCAACAGTTTAAAACCACACTGGTTGTTTTGCACTTCTAAAAATGCTTTGTGTGTTATCTTCATGAAAAAGAGGGAACACTGCATTTCTTGAATGATGGGCAAATTCTAAGACTACCAGAACTCTGATTTTGAAGTTACTTTCACAGGGGGAAATAAGTTACAACTAACATATTGAATTTAATTTAAAAAACACAGAAGGTGCATCTGCATGTGCACTTAATTGTGCAGTAGATTAAGGTTGCTGCAGTGTAAAGCATTACAGTCTACACATGCAACTCTATTAGACTGCAGCAAACTAATTTTTGCAGCTGTAAGATAGTACTGTCAGGTACAGTACTATCTTATGGTAGCGAAAATGTCTGCCTAAACACATGTGTAAACACTGACCTGGGCGTACATTGTGCCTGGTCAGCCCAGGTGACAGGGGGCCAAACTCCTGCCTGTAGCCACAGGGCTCTGCATGCTGGGGCACTCTTGTGCTCTGCCCCAGCCAGCTCCTCCACTGCCTGATGCCGCTTCCCAGAGTCTGGGGCTGTCCCCCTGGGCCCACTGCCAGCCCAAAGCTGCTCCACCCTGGCTCAAACTGCTGCAGTCCCAGACACAGCATCTGCACATATGTCCTGGACCACAGCAGTTTGAACATGTAAACGTGCCATTAAGGCGCCATGATAAGCCCCGGCACAAACTGCACCAGAGTTAATCATGTGTAGATGCACCCAGAAAGAATAATTTTAAACATTATTCACACAGACAAGCACCAAAATACAACGAAGTAGAATAAGATATATTGCTACCAGTGGTATTATTGCACGTAAAATCTTTTTCTTGCTGGCTTTCATTTTGCTTCCCATCAACTTCATTGTGGTATTATTTATATTAGTTTGGGGGTTTGGGTCTGCCCCCTCCCTCCCTTTTATTTACCTTATTGTGTGGAGGTGAAAGTAGTTAAGCGGTTATAGCACTCAAGGCCTGAGGTCAAAGAGGAGGTGTACTCATGGTCTGAGGACAACATAGGATATTGTATGAGACAGGCTTTCAAGGACAAACTATTGAACTTGGGTTTTGTAAAAAGCCTCTCATCAGGTCATGGTGAGATCCAGTCAAATGGAATAATTAGAAAATTTCCCTTGGATGGAGATAACAGATCTGAGCACTACTCTGGACAATAACCATATGGGCCAAATTAAGGTGACTACTAGCAGATGCAAGTCAAAAATACACTAAGAATTTAATAGATTTTGTTTACATCAGTTAAATCAGTGATTCTCAACTAGGGAGCTATGGTACCCTGGGGTACCTTGAGATCCTTTCAGGGGCCATGTCATGCCACATAATGATAGCACTGTGAGGTGTGCAAACATGATTAACAAGATGTACCAAACAATTTCAAGTAAGAACCCATAGTGGGAAGAAAAAAAGTGTGACCTGTTGTATTTTTTTAGTTCTTCCAACAGAAAAAATGCTATATTATTTTTCCATAGTCAAGAAATGAGTGGAAAACTAAAAGCAAGCATTTTTGAGAGGTGCCTTGAGTCTAAGAAGGTTGAGAACCACTGTGACAGGGGGCAGTCCTGGGGCTGACCACTACATTGGCCTGCCCACCTGTCTTGGGCAGTCCACCAACCTGTCTTGCCCACCGTTACTTTGATATAATTAAAATAAATACATGTTTCTAGGTAAGAGGCTGCCCTCTTATTGCCCTAGTACTTAGGGCATACTACACAACTCCAACCTCTCTTTGTCATGTCCCAGGCCTCACAGCTGTTCTACTACTGTCCATCACTTCTGTACCCCTCTGGCACTACGGCCTCTCTGTGCCCCCCCTGTAGCTGCGCCCCTCTGGTGCTACGGCCTCTCTGTGCCCCCCCTGTAGCTGCGCCCCTCTGGCGCTACGGCCTCTCTGTGCCGGTCACTGGGGTATACCCAAACTTGTGCGCCCCTTTCTCCAGCCACTAATGAGGCCTCCAGACCTTCCCTTATAGCCCCATCCTGGTCCTCTGGTGCAAACAAACACAAGCAGAAGCCCATAGGCTATAGCTTAAACATTATCAGTGACAACCATGTTATGTTCCTTTAAGAGGACAAACTTCCACCCTTAGTACAGCATGCTCCCTGGCCTAAGTACCTGGGAGGCCCCTAAAGTCTTGTAGCACTTGGGTAGCAAAGCAGGCAGCACCAGGTCTCAGATAGCTTCCTCATGCAGGAGCTCCTTCCCCGGCAGGTGCCAGAAAGAGTCTTCCTGCAAACTCCAGCCCTGGATTTATATGCCCCCAAACCCTGCCTCCTTCTGGTCATGTGATGCTTGCAGGTGCTGCTCACTTACCCCCTTAGGCTGCCCACTTATCCTGGCAACCCACAGCTGTGGAGCTCTACATAGCCTGCAGAGCTCCCTGAGCTGCTTCAGCCTTAAAAGGAGCAGGCACATCTTGGTGCCCTGCTACAACCACCAAGTTAAAATTTAAGGAAAAAAAACAATCCACATTCTTAGTTCACATTTTGATTGTAAGTCCTTTCCACATGCTTGCGCTGGATAAATAATAAAATTTGTTCCTAATAGTTTGGTAAAGCCAGTGATCCCAAAGTAGGAAAAATGCAGACAGTTGTATTGTTGCACTATTGTCATATTTGGCAAAAACAGAAAATAATATGTGTTCAGACAAGAATGTGGCTTTGATGTGAGCATGTTTATTGACTTTATGCTGTTTGTGAGGCCAGTGGAATTATCTCTGATCAGGATTTCCAGAAATGCCTTTTAACCACCCCCCAATGTACTCAACAGGTTATGAAATATTGTTGGATGGCAAATGCAAAACACAAAGTAATAATACATCTTATTTGTTATTTAGTCAGGTATGAATCAGGCATTACTGTAGGGATAAATGGTTAGAAGGAAGAAGACAATGTAAAAAAGGAGAGAAACATTTTTCCTGCACTATGGATTGAGTTAAAGCAGTTGGAATAAGTAAAATGAGGAGCTGGATTACAAAAATTATGTTAGCAGCTGGAAATCATCTCACTCTGTGGGGTACATTCTTTAAGCATCAAAAATTCTTTTTAGAGTTGAATATTCAGGCACCACTAGCAATAATAAGCAGGGCTGGTAAAAAGACATTTTCTAAGCAATATTGGAGATCAACAGACACATACCTACATTTTAGGGTCAGGAGTAGCTAGTTGCTAAATCTTCTGAGCTAAAGGTAGGCCAAAACTGGAAGCTTTTATGCTTCCTCTTCCCATTTTGTACAAATCCAGATTCTAACCACAATCAAGGAGATGCTGCAAAAATCAAATTCAAAACCAAGATTCCTTCACAGTAAAATCCTCTGGTGCTGGACAATACATTGTCCCTGTTACATAAACATTACTTCCCATTACATAAACTCCACCAGATGAGAAAAGCATACAGTCTGAAATACCATCAAATACTTTATGAAGTTACCTGTACTTAATAAACCCATTCCTACCCATTTATTGTCTATTCTTTCAGCCACCCAAATATTTAGATAGCTTCTCTTATTTTCATATCTAATTAGTTCTCAGATGCTTTTCCCCTTTTCCATCACATATTGTTTTAAATACTTCACTCATGAGCTTATTTTACTGGATTTGATTCAGATCTTCCCATTGCCTGGAAGATTCCCATTTTTATTTCAGTGGTAGTTGGGCTGAGATACTAGAAACATTGCATTTATTTTAAGTGGTTCCTATGGAGAGCCTTTCATTTGCAGAAGGTTCAAACTATTCATTATGTTTGAAAAGCAAAACCAATGCACAGCACTGTCACCCGCTGAGTAAAGACGAAGAGGAAAAAAGCCAATAGAATTCATGGAAAAAGGACGAAGACCCCAAAGCCAAAGACAACAGGAATCCCAGACATCACAAAGGGTCAACAATAAAGAAGTACGTAGACCAAATGATGATGCTCTTAAGTTCTTGCGTCTTTCCAGCTGTATGCGTTAGAGATACATAAGCCAGCATTTGGTGGTTATGACCTTTACGGGTCATAAGTAAGGTCCTCCATCCTTCATTACTTTGTGCCAAGAGCAGAACTCTCTATGGAACCAGGGTACTGAGGGCTCTGGTTGATCAGAACATTTGACAAACAAAGAATATGTTCCAGTTTCTCAGTCCAGGGCACTCACTGACCGTAAGTAACAGGCCTTCAGAGCAGCCTCTCTGTGGTTATTGTATAAAGTCAATTTTCTCTTTCAGATCCTGCCTCACTTCTTCCAAGAAGTCCACAAACTAATGCCAACAAATATGTAGTCAGCAACTTGTTATTTGGAATTGTAAATCAAAGCTCTACAATCCTGTTTTGCCATGGGTCTCACCGAGCAATCAGTGCTTAAGCCATGCTGTCTGTCTCAAGTGAAAACTTCTTGAGGGCAGTCTTTTCTTATGGTCTGTGCCACACTGAGAACATCGCTGCTCTTTAATGAATCAGACTTGCACTGCTAACAATTAAATGGGAAGACGAAAAAGGGTGAGGGGAGATGCGTCTCTGAAATTTCACATCAAAAAAAAGCCTCCACTGAGTTTTCTAAGCCTTGGCTGAAGCCATTTGATTATATGTCTAGTACCTCTAAGCATCAGGGTTATTTTACAGATTACCATGTCCAAAACATAAATGCATAAATATACTGGCTTATCACACCACTTCCTGTATTGCATTGGAAGAAAACGAGCTACTGGCTGTCCAGCTGCTCAACTTTCTAACCTCAAAGTAAATTTGAGGATGTATCTGAAAGATTGGGCCCATGCTGACTCAGGTTTGTTTGAGAAAATTATGCTGGCACACATCCAGGAGGGGCCAGCAGGGGACTGCATGCTTAGGGGCAACCAACATGGGTTCATCAGTGGCAGGTCCTGTCAGACCAATCTGGTGGCCTTTTACGATCAGATCACCAGATCATTGGATGCAGGGGTAGCAGTGGATATAGTCTTCATGGACTTCCAGAAGGCTTTTGACACTGTCTCTCACCCCGTTCTCATTAAGAAACTGGGGGGCTGTGGTGTAGACACCCACACAGTCAAATGGGTCGCCAACTGGCTGGAGGCCCGCACCCAGAGGGTGGTAGTGGATGGGTCCTTCTCAACCTGGAGGGACGTGGGCAGTGGGGTTCTGCAGGGCTCGGTCCTCGGGCCCGCACTGTTCAACATCTTCATCAACGATTTGGATGAGGGGGTAAAAAGCACCCTGTTCAAATTTGCTGATGACACTAAGATGTGGGGGGACGTGGGTACACTGGAAGGATGCAACAGGCTACAATCAGACCTAGACAGGTTACAGGGGTGGGCAGATGAGAATAAGATGGGTTTCAACACATACAAGTGCAAGGTGATGCACCTCGGGAGGAACAACCGGCACCATACCTACAGGTTAGGGAACTCCCCTTTTGTCAGCATGGAGGCGGAAAAGGATCTGGGGGGTCATCATTGACTCCAAGATGAACATGGGCCGGCAGTGTGGGGATGCAGTCAGGAAGGCCAACACACCTTGTCATGCATCCACAGATGCATCTGGAACAGGTCCAAAGAGGTGATCCTCCCCCTCTATGCCGCACTGGTCAGGCCGCAGCTGGAGTACTGCGTCCAGTTCTAGGCGCTGTTGCAGAAATGGCTGCGGTTCGTTTCTCGGGAGGCGAAGAACTCTCAGACACACGCTATTAGCAATACAAAAGGTATATTTGCAAATAGGGTCAGAGCGAAGACAAAAGACCACACTCTGCCCGCGGGGACAACTTCTCAGCAGGCTTTATCCCCTCTCTCCCGAGCACGTGTGCAGAAGCAGGAACTCTTACAACTCATTTCCGGTTCATACAAACATATATGAAATGACGTCACGTCATCCGTCGCATGTGCATTGTAATTAACTACTTAAGTATGCGGGGCGGATAGGCTTATATGCATTAGCTAATTACGCCTGCTCAGAAAGTACTTTAGGTTACCAAAAGTTCAAACCCCCCCCTTTTTCCAAGGACACAGTTAATTAAATCACAGCCTTTGTAGTTTACAAGAGTAGAGGCAGAGGAGTTTGAAGGTATGTGTGATTTAGTGTTACAAAGAGATAGTAAATTTGCAAAACAAAGAGAGTGATACCTTAATACAAAGAGCCCTTAGTAGCTTCTCCTCCACCTCCCCCTCCCACCAGGGAGAGCTGGCAGCTGTGCTGTTCTAACAACACTATTCATAATGCATTTTTAATAATATTTCTAACAGCGCCACACTTCAAGAGGGATGTCGACAGCATGGAGAGGGTCCAGAGGAGGGCCACTCGTATGATCAGGGGACAGCAGGGCAGGCCTTATGAGGACAGGCTACGGGACCTGAACCTGTTCAGCCTCCAAAAGAGAAGGCCGAGGGGAGATCTAGTGGCCTGTTATAAACTAGTCAGGGGGGATCAGCAGGCACTGGGGAGTCACTGTTCCCCCGAGCACCACCAGGAGTGACCAGGAATAACGGTCACAAGCTGGCAGAGGGTAGGTTTAGGTTAGATATCAGGAGGTGCTACTTCACGGTCAGGGCAGCTAGGGTCTGGACCAACTTCCAAGAGAAGTGGTGCAGGCTCCTACCCTGGGGGTGTTTAAGAGGAGGTTAGATGAACACCTTGCTGCGGTCGTTTGACCCCAGTACTCTTTCCTGCCATGGCAGGGGGTCAGACTAGATGATCTGCTCAGGTCCCTTCTGACCCTAGAAACTATGAAACTAGGTTGAGCAGACATTTTGGCTCCATAAACAGACCTTCATTTTGTTGAGGAGAGAGGAAAAAAAGTCAACTATGCTGTAAGAGTTTATTAACTAATGCTCACTAGTCTGAATTACAATCAAAGTCCCTTGGGAAAGCTTGACATATCCAAAGAAATGTAATATTTATTCCAATATTCTCCAAACATTCAATC